>NC_142605.1:24036244-24337408 GCF_041222555.1 Hakea prostrata | reverse complement strand
ATCAAGTCTAATCTTTAAATGAGAGGGTGGTTTTCTTACAACCAATTACAGAGAAGGAAAAGCACTTGGACTCAAACTAATTGACTGACAAACTTGGACTCTAATCGGGAATCCAATTTGGATTTGAATTGCTTAACAATTCACAACTAATAAACAACTCCTTAACTGACTGCCAACTAAAAAGTGGGGTCTCTTAATATTACAAAAATTAACAAATAAAATAACATTTATCTTGAAGGAAAATAATTTCCAACTAGAACACTCTTCAATAACTTAGCTATGACATAGTCAACTAAAAACAGAAAAATAATTTCCTTTTGGCTAGACCTGTGGAATTCGATGGGCATTCTTTTCACCCTCCTTGGCCCCCGCACTATGTGCAATGCCCGCATTCCCAAATCCATCCCTCTTTCCTCTTTCACTTCTGATGGCTCTTGGTCCCCTTCCCCCCACCCCCTGTCTCACAAATTTGGAATTCTCTCCATGCTCTCTCAAATTCCCTTCATGATATTACTGTTTGACTCCCTACCCCCACTAGAGCCTTCACCTCGTCCTCGGCTTGGGACCTCCTCCATACCCCTTCCCCCCCCCCTTGGCCCTTGTTGTTATGGTTTAATGGTCTCATCGCCCGCCACTCCCTTACCCTTTGGAGAGTCCTCATGCTTGCCCTTCTCACCCAAGCTTTCCTCATTAACCGTCACATCCCTGTAAACCCAAACTGTACCCTTTGTTGGTGTAACCATGAGGACCTTGATCACCTATTCTTCCTTTGCCCTTCCTCCAACTCCCTTTGGAGAAAAGCCCTTGCTTCTATTTAGCCCCACTCGCGTCTCTCTTTTGGGTTTGCTAGAGATTGTCTTGGGTTTTGAGAAGTTTTTCAGATTCCTCCATATGTGACCGGATCGTAAGCTTGTCTTCGGTGCTACTGTTCATCATCTTTGGTGGGAACGCAATCTCATAAGATGGACCTCCAAATCCCGCTCTATTGACATGATTTGGAAGGCCATCTATTTTGATGTTTCTGCTAGAGTTTCTTTTTTTCCCCATCCCCCCGTTATTGACACCCCAAGGAACAAGCTTATTGTTGTATCTTGGGGCCTAAATTCCTCTTTCCAGCCTCCTGTTGGAAGGTTGTTTGTTGTTCTTTTTTCGGTTAATTTAATTATTCATTCATCCAAAAAACAGAAAAATAGATCTTGATCCCTGACAGCACAAGAAATCTGACTTGACTCATGAGACTCCAAGGAGGGGTCAAAATGACCAGAATACCCCTTATGGCCAGTCCCGGCTGCAGCATGTCCAGGGGGCTGTTTTGGGCCCAAATGTTGAGCCTCCTTGGACCTGCCAACCCTGGTTACATCACATGGTGAACCAGGAGAAGGCACTGCACATCAAGTTACCTATTGGAGGTATATACATTAAAGGTTGAAGGATGGATATGCTAGGGGTATTCGGAATAGCACCCTATCTTCCGTCCTTTGAAATGACTCCTTTACCCTTCAAGGGGAAGAAGGGGGAGACAGACACAGGCTGCTAGCATATGGTATACCACTAGCATACCCAGCCTTTCCCAACATAAAATTAAGATTTCTAAAGTAAATCAAGCGCTTGGTTAACTAAGCTGTTTAATAAGGGTCTGTGTGTTGAGAGAAAACCAGATGAATGGAGAAGCATTGTGGTCTCAGTTTGTAAGAAAAAAAGATGATGTCTCTAGTTTCAATGGTCATAGGGGCATAAAACTAATGAGGTATATTATAAAATTCTGAGAGAGGACTATTGAGAGACACCTAAGAAAATACAACCATTTGGAGGACTAATTTGGTTTTTGCCTGCAAGATCTACATCGGATGCTATCTGCCTACGTATAGGACTCGTGGTAGAATTATAGAGAGCAAGAAGGATCTGCGTATGGTCTTTATTGACTACAAAAAAACTTATAACCTAGTTCCTGGAGATTTAATGTGCCATGCACTAGGGAGGAGAAATGCTTCAAGTAAATTTGTGGATGTAGTTAAAAAGATGTATGATGGTGTGGTGACTAGTGGAAGACCTTGGAGATTCAGGTAGTGAATTCCCACTCGCAATTGAGTTGCTTTGAGGTTCAGAATTAAGCCCTTGTCTGATTGCGTTTATCCTGGATGAGTTGACTTGAGGTATCCAAAATGAGGTTCCTTGGTGACTAGTGTAAGACCTTGGGGATCCAGTTATTAAATTCCCACTTAACAGTTGTGTTAAATTTAGGTTCAGAATTAGGCCGTTGTCTGATTGCGCTTATCCTGAATGGGTTGATTAGAGGTATCCAAATAAGGTTCCATGGTGCATGTTTTTTGCTAATGGTATTGTTTTGATGGGTGAGACTGAAGCTGTAATTAATGCCAAGCTGGAATTATGAAAATCAACATTCAAATTAATAAGTTATAAGGTAAGTAGAACGGAGATGGTGCATATTGTATGTAAAAGCATTTCCAGGACAAATGATAAGGAGCTGAAGTTAATGAGATAGAGTTCTGCAATAGAAAATTCCAGGGATTCAAATTTGAAATCACTACAAATTTTTTATTGCTATCACAAACAAAATCTCACCAAAGAGTATAAATGGCGAGAAAATTGTCCCTGTTTCCCCACAGTAGAGAAGGCTGAAGGGAAGCATGGTCCTGACTTGTGAGTTGCACTGCATCATCTAGATACTCATGCAATTCCCCTCTTGGTAACCTGGATCAGCTAATCTGATTACATTGGCTTCCATTACATTCTATTTGCTTTGTAAATGGCAGAAATTACTGCTGGTGTCCTCCAAGTCATCAGCTGCTATGATACAGGCAAAAAAGATAGGGAGAAAGCTGCTGGAGAAGACATGGCTTTTTTCTCTGTCTTCTTCTTCTTCTTCTTCTTCTTCTTCTTCTTTTTTTTTTTTTTTTTTTTTTTTTTTTGGGGTGGGGCGATGGGAGGAGGGGAAGTAAGGGAGGGAGAATGATACCTTCAATTTTTTGGGTGTTAGCGAGGAAGAGGTAAAGCGATGCAAGATCCTTGCTCTCCAGTAGGCCCTATTTGAGGTCATACCCCCTTTTTTTTCTTTCCAAAATCTGTTGTGGGAAATCATATTTTTAAAATTAAATTAATTACATAATTTAACTATCTTAAAAATAATTTAATTCCATGAAGTATTGTAGATCGGGCCACTGAAACTTGGTTGAACATAGTCGAAACCCATCAAAACCTGGCACCGACTCAAGTGGACCCATGTTTACTATCATTAAGGGTCTTGTCAAAGCTTTCTTATCTCTGTAGAAACCTGCAGTTTCTTCTGAGATTTAGAAGCATGACTAGAAGACAGTGGTTGAGCCATTTATTGCTGCTTTGAAATTCAGTTTTGACCACTTGTCCTTGCATCACTGAATATTTTATATTTATTTATTTGAGTGAAGAATGTTTAAAGATTTTATTATGAAATATAAAAAAGATGGAGAAGGCCACTCAGAAGGTTATGATGGATGTATACAGAACAGACTCAGCCACATCAGTTATATTTCCGATGGAACTTTCAGTTGTAATTTAGAAGCCAAAGCACTTGTGAAGAGTTCGAGGATGTGATATCTTTAGGGCATGCCCAAATTTAGTGAACCTCCCTATGACAGGGTCTTAACTAATGTTTTGAAGTTACAAGACAAGCAGCAGGAATGGGAGTGGCTTACTTTCCGCCATTTGAGGAACTTCTACTAGGGATATACCACACTCAGATTATGCATGTACTAATAGTTGACATCTAATTTCTTTTCATCATCCAAAAGAAAAACTCAACCTTGCTGGAAGTATTCTGAACCTCAAGTCCTTCTGAAATACTGTTGGTTCTTAGGATTGTAAGGGATTGGGGATGTATGTCAGTTGTAAAAGAATCGATATCTGGATGTTCTTTTTACTCTAGTATTGTCCATGTTTTCCTCATTTACCCTGTCATGTTTTTATTTTGGACAATTTCCTTGTTTTGTCTTTCCTTTTTTCGCTGCTAAAACATGTTTTTTGCTTGTGCTTGTGCTTGTGCTTCTGCCAGTGCCTATTACTTTAACTCTTCTCTGTTTTTTCTCAATATTGAGGCTGGCTTCTCATTAGTTAATGGTCTTTCATCTAATGTCATTTGATAGATGCCATGGATCATCTACTCTTGCCACCGGATATGTGTGACTTTCTGGTGCAGCACAGCCATCTTGAACTTAATGCCAATGATTTATGATGCCACCTTCAAAAATGAGCATGAGACACTGTATAATTACTTTTGAGGGAGGTACTTGTAACTTTCTTGGATAATAAAGGAATTGCTCCAATCCCATATCAAAGAATGATGAGACTAAGCAAGTTTTGATGACTGTATGAGCATAAATTATTGAAATTGAGTATGGAAAACTAACTATTTAGGAAATCTGCCTTGTGAAAGGCTGAACTGCTATTTATCCTCTTGACTCTGGTGGGCAGTTCAATGTTGAAGGGTATATGATAGGTAATTTCTGCAATTTTCACACAAATTGACGATATAGTGCTTTTCGAATGTAATTTCTGGAGTTTTTAGATTTGTAGCTCGTCTTTTAATACTTTGTCTTTCCTGTTGGATGTTTTCCCTTGATAAGCAAAAAGGCAAGGAAATCTCATAATCCGGTGTGACAAGACATATTAAACTTATTCATGTCCATGTTTTCCGTCTAAGCTATTTGCTTGAATTTCAGGAGATCAAACTGCCTCAGTTTAGGTAAACTAGACAAGTTTTACCCTGATCATTAAACCAGTTAGAGATTTGCTTTTGGATAGCATAACTAAACCATGTGATTCTCGACTTAACTGGCCTGTACTACCTTTTCAATTAGTTTTTCTTTTAATATTTTCCTCTGGCTTCTTCTGTCTAAAGTCTGCCAATCTTTTCAACTTGATGGATGTGTAGCATTCACCTGCTGACCCAATTAAATATGGGTAACCAGTGCTGTTTTTTCAGTAGTCTTCTACATCTTTTTATTATTCAATTTTGTTATTGGACAATGTATCTCTTTGTTGGCACCTGTTTGTCTATTATGCAATGTTCTGTATATCATTTACTGAAGGCAGTAGTGTATCTTGTTTGGTCTCTGGAATCCATTTCTATATCCCATCCCTGCAATTACATACATCACTGGCATCTCTGTTTCTCAGTTCTCCAGCAATCATTAATTGATATCCTTGCGATAATGCATCTAACAGACCTTGTGTGGCACCTGTTTAAACCCAAGCAGTTGGCATCTGATGGTGCGAATGTTCATCTGATGGGTGAGGGTAGGGCAATCACTTCCTTGAATCTCGATGCCTGTTTGAGGTTGGAGGGACTTGGAGAGTAGCTGAGTCCTCATCTGTTAGGGGGTTCATCTTGGCAGTGCTTAGGAGTGAGTCCAAATGTCCCTTTTGTGTGGCAGTTGATTTGTGCTTCAACCAGTTGATTCATGATGTGTGAACAGTCAAGGCATGTCTTTCTAGCCAGTTGGGTTTTGACTATCAGACCAAGGGAGATTGGCAGGAGAATGCGTAGAAACTGCTTCTATGATCTTATCATATATTTCTGCTATGAAATGCACGCAGTAAGCTTCCTTGCTAGGGCTTACCTTTTCCTCTGTTTCATTGCTGCAATCTTTTGACCTGAACACGGTTATAACAACGTTACCCTCTTATACAATGGCTAGCTGAGTCCAGATCAGCTCCAATGGTCGTTAAGCACCCCATGGATGATATAAGGACTTTGGTGGTTAATGTGATATGAATAATTCGGGTTATTCTTAGGGCTTGTTTGGTAACAGGCAAATTAAACATTTTTAGCACTATCGTTCTCAAAACACAGAAAAAGGGCAAAAAAACATTTGGTAAAATGGGTTTTTTCTATCGTTTTAAGAAATTAAGCAGTTTAATTTTTTTGTGTAAAAATGTTTTTGGCGAAATAGCTTTGGCTTGTTTCATTGTTCTCATAAACAAAAAAGCAGGTTTCAAAATTAGGTACAAAAGGGGCGCTCAACAAAATTTCTTTCACATGACTTCAAACTGATCTTCCCGGTTCATTCTCTGCGGTAAGGGTGTCAATTGGGTACCGAAACCATTTAACCGTATCAAATCGTGCCGACTAAAATTGCACTGTACCATATCGTTTAAAATTCAGTATAGTACATACCAAAATCGAATTCCTTCGGTACGGTTTCGGTTTTAGGTACTCATACAGTTGGTATGTATCAAAATCGTATTGAATTTGTACCGTAACAAATTAATGGATATAAATGTAATTTTATAATGAAAACATTTCACATTTACCCTATCTATAATTCCCTATTTCAATTTTTTGTTTTGTCCTTCACTCCTCTTCTTAGATTTACTTGTTTTTGTCTCTTTTAATATCAAATTCTATCAATTGTTTTCGTCGCAATTTCATTAGGATCTTAATGAACTAATAACAAAAGTAGCATGGGTTTGTTTGTACCAAAAGTGTACCGCACTATATATTGTGTTTAAACGTTTTCTCATACAGATTTAATACCGAAATCGTACCAAATCGTTTTTGCAAATACCGAAACTGTACCATACTGTTTAAATTTAGTACAGTTTTAGTTTTCGGTATTCAAAGTTGGTACTGTATCAAATTATCGAAACTGTACCGATTGACACCCCACTCTTTGGTCTCTTTTTATCTCTTAAATGTTTGTGTTATTAAATATTATATAGGTTAAAAACGAGTGGAACCAAAACTTAAACCCAACTCCTCTTGGTTAGGATTGGGTTGGCAACTCCAGCGGTGCTGGCGCCTGCATTATGATTCATAAGGGATTATTTTGATCATCAAAAAGCTGACCATCTTATTTTGCTTAGTCTGCATCCACCACTTAATTATATAAGAATTGTCTCAGAGACTTGGAAACTATGTCTTTGTATGAAGCTTCCAACCTGATGCTGGTTTTACAACTCGAATTTGTTAAATTTTACAATCTCGAATTTGAAAGCTTAAGAAAATCTTTATTGGTGAGGAAATTGCTTGTATATGTATGACGATCAAGCGAGATTTGGGTCTGTTGGATCAAAGTTTCGACTGTTTAATTTCAATGATTGAGATCGAAATCAAAATCTCGATCTAACCGACTAGAATGATTCGCTTGCCTTAATGCGCAGAACTAAAGCAAGGTCCGAAGAACTATATCTAATGAGTTGTGAGACGGTCTTAGGTTGGACAAATATATGTTGTATAACACTTTCATGTGGAAATAAAATGATTAGTGGGTAGTTGTATGATTTTTTTTTATTTTTTATTTTTTATTTTTGGTTTTAATTTCATTATGTAAACACCGCCAAAAAACTTTTTGTGTTAGTGATGTTTTTCATCATAAAAATCATTTTTAAGAACAAAACTTACCAAATACCCATTTGTTCCATAGTCATACTTAAACATGCTCAATACCGATTTTACCAAATGGTTGAAAATATGCTCAGACCAGGGTTCTTTGATGAGTACATTTGAAAACAATTCTTGTGAAGAATGTCATTCTCAAAAAAGATTGTTAACAAACACATACTTGACATTTTCTCTCTCAACAAAGTTCAAAATATCAATATTGACTATCGATCTAGTTAGATAATGTACCGTCTCCGATTGAGTATATATCATATCATATTGGTCAATACATTTTGTCAAGCCATACATGTCAGTTAAAAGTTATAATGAAATTGCAACTGTAATTTTTTTTTCCACTAAGGCAATGAAGTGTTGAGGAAAGGGGCCATAATAAAATCTAGGAAGGTCAGCGGCTCCTCTTAAGGATCTCGGGTTGCTTTCGAAAATACATGATTTCCGCTATAGTTTGATGGGCTGCTATTATTAATGGATAATTAGGTAGACAATATTAAAAAAAATTATGATACAATAAAGGTTTTACTGCTAACGCAGAGCTGTTCTAGTGGTTGAGACCAACACTTATTAGTGAGGAGGTTGTGGGTTTGACTCTCGCTGTGGCAATATTAATATCTCCTCCCCCAACTTAATAAAGCCCCTTTGTACAGAGAAAAAGAAAAGGTTTTACTTTTTTTATTTATTTATTCTTATAATACCGAAAATGGATTTAAAGAAACATTATCAGCAAGTAAAATGGATAAAAACAGAGGTGGAGGTACTTGACATTGGACCACCATATCTGCCATCTCTTCACCTTTTCTTCCTCCAGTTAGAAAATTTTATGCATTCGTTGCATTTTGAAAATTTATCAAAATTTAAGAAGAAATATTTTGTTTTTTTCATTGATGAAAGGAAGTAAAAAAATAAGGCATATACAAAACAGGTCCCTTGTAATTTTCAGTGTGAAAAGAAAATGCATATAAAAACAGGGTTCTTCTAATTTTCAAATGGATTGTAATGTTATTGTAAATCACCTAAATAGTAGGTCTACCAATGCCTCTGGGGTGGTTCTAGAGGATATTATGAAGCAATCCCCATTGGCCATTGATATGTTAGTTGTTTTTGAGTTTATTTCTAGAGAGGCCAACTCTGTAACAAATTCTCTAGTTCAGGAAGTCCGGTCTATTGAGGGTGAGACCGTTTGACCGTTATCCACTACTTGGCTTCAAGAGGCATGTTCTGTCAGGCCTTGTGCCATTCCCTTTGATAAATGATGTTTTACCCCAAAAAATAGAAATTTCAAATTGAAATAAAAATTTTATTATTATATTTTTTTAGTTGAAATTTTATTATTTAATCACCAATCAAATTTATAAGAGTTTTTTTTACGTTTAGGTCTCTTTAGCGGACCACAAACTAATGTGGAGTCCCTTAATATAATATATTACGTGTGGGTACTAACCAAACTAATACCTTAGTTGCCATTAAGTATATTCAAATTTTAAAAGTCAAGAGACCAAAATACCTCTCATGTTATTTAATATATTATGTCATTATAATTTTTTTCTTATTTTTTAACCATATAATTAATGCTTAATGACAAATTATCTCTTTTTAAAATCATATATAATAATACAATGTATAAATTAACCTAAAGGGCATTTTGGTATTTTTACGTTTGAAATTATAATATACTTAACTGTGTTAGATTGCTTAGGACCCACACGTAATATATTGCGATCAAGGAGACCCAAAATTAGGTTGTGGTCCACTAAAGTGACTCACGGGTAAAAAACTCAATTTATAATGACAAGTAATAAAATATTATTTCTGAAATAGAACAAGCATAACCTAGGAACAAAAATGGTTAAAATGCTATTATTTGTCAACAACCAATCCCGACCATTCCGAGATTTTGAGGACGATCAGACCGAGTTGATCGATTCAGGGAATGATTCAGTGTTACCTATCCTATACGAGTTTTATAAATCGAGATTCCAATTTGTCTCTAAAAATCACGATTCCTTCTATACTCCCTTGGATTGGGGACCCCATCAGATATTCCTTCATCATTCTCTTGGCAGAGAAGAAGACTATACTCATTTGTTTTCCTCCCTAAAACCCTTGTGGAGGTAGAGAGTCTTCTCTGCTTTCAGGATTGCATCAAACAGAACTGTGATCCCCTTCGAAGATTCAACTTTTCCCAACTAAAACAAGCCAATGTCTGATATTCTTCTTCATTTCCGATCTATGATTCCATAGAATCCTCGGAAAAACTCAATCTAAGATACGAGATTTGTTCACTTCTGTGCAGATTCAGTCACTTGTCCATGGAATTCCTGTATCTTTGATCAATTTCCTGAGCTTTTGCATCTCTAAATCTAAAGCTTCTCACAATGGGCGGAAAAACGGAATCTTTGAATGGTGTGAAATCCGGATCGACTCAAACCTCGATGGGGACTGCTCAAGCCGGCCTCAAATCCTATCTTTCCAACTTTTCTCTGAAATCCTTCAAACTGAAGACGAAGCAACAGGAGCTCCTGATTCGCGTCACTGTTCTCGGTCTCATCTATATCTTGGCTTTCATCACTAGGTTGTTCAGTGTTCTTCGTTATGAGAGTATGATCCATGAGTTTGATCCTTACTTCAATTACCGTACCACGGTTTTCCTTACTGAGAAAGGATTCTATGAGTTCTGGAACTGGTTTGATTCCGAGAGTTGGTACCCTTTAGGTCGGATCATAGGAGGGACGCTTTATCCCGGTCTGATGGTTACAGCTGCATTTATTTACTGGGTTTTAAGGTTCTTGAGGTTTGCAGTACATATTCGTGAGGTTTGTGTTTTAACTGCCCCGTTCTTTGCTTCGAACACAACTATAGTAGCTTATTGCTTTGGAAAGGAGATTTGGGATTCTGGGGCTGGGATTGTCGCAGCTGCACTGATTGCCATTTGCCCAGGTTACATCTCGAGATCCGTGGCTGGTTCGTATGATAACGAAGGAGTTGCAATCTTTGCATTGCTGCTCACATTTTATCTGTTTGTTAAGGCGGTAAATACTGGGTCTCTTGCTTGGGCTTTGGCTTCCGCTTTTGGGTACTTTTATATGGTTTCTGCATGGGGTGGTTATGTATTCATCATCAATTTAATCCCTCTTTACGTGTTGGTTCTTCTCATTACTGGGAGGTACTCGATGAGGTTGTATGTCGCATATAATTGCATGTACGTGCTCGGAATGCTGCTTGCAATGCAGATTCGGTTTGTTGGGTTTCAGCATGTGCAGTCTGGGGAGCATATGGCGGCAATGGGAGTTTTTTTCTTAATGCAGGTATCCCTTTTGTCCAATACGTATTCATTTTCTGACACAGTTATGCCATTTAGCCAATTGCATCCCCATCATTTGTTTTGGAATATGTTCTCTTTAAACTTCTTTATGTGGTATGTAATGTAGTTGAATTCGCACCACCAGTTTTGCTGTTACAATACAAACAGTTGACAGTGAATTTACATTTAAACAAAGCTTTATGTGGATAAATGATATGATTGGGATCTCCTGTTAAGCTATAAATGGGGAAATGAATTTCTTCTGCGATCAAGCCTATATGTTATGGAGTCTGGTGTGATCGGGTACTACATGTTATTTTGCTTCACCATAATTTATTTGGACATTTGAATCATCATGATATACTTTACATATTTTATTATGTGGGATGTGGCCATTATCATTCTTGCCCCCCTATTTTTGTGGCTTTGTTATGATTGAAATTCCATTTTTTTCAAAAACTCTAATACCATATCTGTTTTAATTTGCTAGTCACGGGAATTGAAAGATGGGTATCTTAAGGACCTCATTTTCAATTATAATCCACTCACATGTAGTGTATCTGTTAATTGCTGAGGAGAGCATCTGTAGTCAAATCGACAAAGTTGTGTGGTCCTTCAAACTTTTGTGGAAATTTTAGTGTTCTCCTTTCTAGGCATGTCTGCACAGACATTTTTCTTCTACGAAATGCCAATTTGGTGGACTCAAGAAACACTTCAATGTTTCCCTCCATTGTGTTGACATGTTAAACTAATGAAGTACAGTTTCAAAGATGTATGCAAATTCAATATGTCATCCTGATCTTATGAGTGCATTTACAATATCTAATTTAGGAATTGTAATTTCCACACTGATGCAGCCCCATTTGAATGAGTACCACTTCTTCCAAGATCTTTTAAGAGAACCAACTCGTATGGGACCAAGAAAGGAATTCTTAAAATTTTGGTCATGTGATGTGGGGGTTTTTTCTCATATGGGCTGTGATTGGTTGATTTTGCTATAAGGATGGATGTGGTTAGTGACAATGAAATAGTATCTAGGATGGGGGTGTTGATCTTGGAGAGATTTAAAATGGTGTTGTGTGGCAAGTTCTTGGGGTATGGGATGAAAAGTTGTAATAATTGTGCAGGACTTGGATGAAATGTTGGTAATAATATAAAGATATGACCTTCGAAGTTTGGTTGGTTTGAATGGTTTAATTGGAAGGATGGAAAAATTTTTGATCGAAATGGTCGAATTTCGACCGAAATGCCTACAAAATTCCAAATCGATGCAAAATTCCAAATCGAAACGAAATGTATCAGTCGTATAGGCGACCGAAATTTGGTCAATCCGAGTCGATATTTCGGCCCGATACCAAATCGGCCCGAAATGTTACCTGCGTAAGTTATAAACTACCTTGTTTCAACCCGTTTCGACATACCGACGGAATTTCGACCTACCGAGCCATATCGCCAAAGCCATTTCGAGCTTTGTTTGAATTTTTTGTTGATTTCTCTTGTTTTCATCCCCTTCTACACCTAATTTCTAGTATTCCATTTCCATCAAACACTTGATTTGCTCCTCCATTTGTGCATTTTCTCAAATCTTGCAAGGTGAGTAACCAACTTCCTCATTTTTTTATTTTTGTTTCATTTGTGCCTTAAATCATGTTAGTTTGCTTCCAAATTTATATATGTTTACTTTAGAGTGTTGATCTATGAATTTGTAGTGTCAAAATTATTTTTTGATTCTTCCTACTATTTTTTTATTTTTCTGTTATTAAAAATTATTTACTAAATTATGTATATTGCTAAAAATGTATATGTATAGTACATATATAAGCTTCAAATGAATGTATGTGAGAGTTGAGACACCATATTGTTGTGATGGTGTTGAATTAATTTTTTTTTCTGTTAATTATGTAATTTTACTGTATTTAATATATATATTTAAATAATTAAAAAATATTTAATAAATGGGAGAGGTGTGGAGGGACAAAAATTAGAACTCAAGATTTCATTTTAGTATAGAGTAAGTCAGAGGCAGGGGAGAGGTGCTCTTTCATTTGTTGAGCAGATCTTCCACACTATTACACAGCCACAAGGCCCACCACCACCAGTTCCTTTGGAGATTCACAACTTCCCACCGTTAGGAAATCTTATGCATGTGGATGAGGCCACATACAGAGATGCAGTTCTTGACTATGTCCAAAACTATATGGGCGGGGACAAACATCATGGGAGTTATATTATCATCTGTATGGGGTGCAGACGGAAGAGGGAGACCTTGAGGTTTGAATATAATAGACTTGTAAGTAATAACATTCCCGCTTCTTCTCTAATTCATGTACTATATACTTGGAATGTTGGATGTTACATTTTTCAGTAGTTTTTTTAGTAAACTAGTAGTTTTATAGTGTTTATTATGCTTGAAATAGCTAGTATGCAAAAATCCAAATCAATTTGAGTGCATTTGAGACTCGAAATTGAGTTTTCAAGAATTAGGAAAAAAGTATCCAATTTTGGTCGAAATTTCGACCTTTTCCAAGCTCGAAAATGTTCATATCGATCGAAATTTTTTCCTTGATTGGAAGATGTAAGATTTCCTGTTTTAGGGTGTTTAAGGAATACTAAAGTTCAAGAAAAGACCTATATCTTGATATTGGATGGTAAAAATGGGGGCAAATTGGGATCTAAGGTCAATAGGTTTGGGGGATAATGTACTTAAAGTGGGGCAAATCTAATAGTTGGATCGGTGTGGATTTGATCTTGAATTTTTTGATGTCTTGGGAACTCCGATAATTCATGAAAATTCAAAAAAAGAAGTGATTAAAAGAATGGGATTGATGTAGGCTGCTAGTAATACCTGAATGGAGCCTTGAGCCTGGAATATTTAGATGAAGAATGAAGGTTGAACTCTGATCTTCAACCAATCCCAGGTGTCTAGGGTCGATGTTGCATTTAGAACCCTTTTCTTCCTTGGATCTTTAATTCCCAAATGATAGAAGCATGTCTTACTAACAAGCAGAAGAGGAATTACTCAAAGAGAAGCTTTTCTTATTCACTATTCAATCTGATCTCTCCCCATTGAGTAGGTACATAATATGCTGGAGTCCTAATCTGACTAGGACTACAAGCTGGACTCTTAACTTGAAATTAGAAACTGACTCAAGATAGAAACTAGTTGACTTAAACACTTAAAACTGAAATAAAAATATAAGAAAAAATTATTTTTCCCTTATAAATTAAGTTAGGCAAAATTTACACTAATTGGAGCAATTAACTAAACTATTTTCTTGCTTTGCCTTGGCACTGAACTTTTGGGCTGATAGAATATGCCCATGACCATACAGAAGTATTAAACAAAGGCCCAACACCTTAATCTATCAACCATCGGTTGATGTCAAAGAATGGGCCAATTTGATGCTGGATCTGCATCAAACATCTTTGATCAGGTTTTCTACATTTTATTTGCTTTCCACATGTGCGATGGAGACATAGTCAGATATAGGATACTTAGTACAAGGTGTAGAAGTAGCATCACTAATTGCTATGAACCTTCCTGTGATAGGGGGGTGGAGAGATGGATGAAGCTCACCATAGGACCTTAGATCATCCAAGATCTCTGGTAGGTTAGAGTAGAATAAGGTTATCCTCGATTGCATATATGTAACTTTTAATATTTTTACTGAGGGCAGGCACACCCCAGTTGAATGATTGCACCTGGCATCTGAACCACCAAATAGCATTTTAACAAGGATAAAAATGGTACGATGGGTCTGCTGTATAAAAGTGATAAACAGGGTAAGAAAATCCATTTTATAGTTCAAGGTTTAGAAAATGGATAGCAACCTTAGGATTCAATATAATTTGCACAAGAATCTTAAATATCAATATGAGAAGAATCAGAACTAGAATGGGGAAGATATTATCAACTCAAGTAAACTGAAACTTTAACCAAACAAGGGGTAGTCAGAATAATACGAGAGAGAGTAATTAGAAAATAGGATCATGCCTGGGAGGAAACCTCAGAAGTCAGATCTGACACCAGCATGGAAGGGGGAGAGTTGGCTTGATGTGTACCGTAGTGTAGACTTAAGAGTAGTTCTTGGACAAATAGGATCTTAAAAGGACTCTTCACTGCCCATGTTAGACTGAGTATTGCATGGATTCCAAGTTGGACATACAGACTACTTACTTAGGATGCTACTGAACCTATCCTCCTCGAATGGGCCCCAAGTAAATGCATCTTAAAATTACAACTAGACCCCCCAGAATATATTTTGATGGTTGCTCAACCTGGTAACCTCTTTTGGGCTTGGATAATGCACCCCTGGATGGCTTCTTTGGCTTGAATATCCTTCTTCTGGGCTTCCAAAGTAGCTTTTACTTGTTCAGCCAAGCCATTCCTAATGCCATCCATTCAGTTGGGAGTTTGCTGAGGGGGGGGGGGGGGGGGGGGGGGGGGGGGGGGGGGGGGGGGGGGGGGGGGGGGGGGGGGGGGGGGGGGGGGGGGGGGGGGGGGGGGGGGGGGGGGGGGGGGGGGGGGGGGGGGGGGGGGGGGGGGGGGGGGGGGGGGGGGGGGGGGGGGGGGGGGGGGGGGGGGGGGGGGGGGGGGGGGGGGGGGGGGGGGGGGGGGGGGGGGGGGGGGGGGGGGGGGGGGGGGGGGGGGGGGGGGGGGCCGGGGGGGGGGTTTTGTTGTTGTTGTCCCCCCCCAACCCCCCCAAACATGGGTGTGGGATTTAGCTTCCTTTAAACTCTTCTCTGTTCCTCAAAATGTTTTGACCAATATGCTAATTTGGTAGACATAATTGGTGACAGTCTTTGGTTATAGAGAAAAATGATGGATGATTGATAGATAATTGACAGATGGGTTGCAAATGTTGAGTTTTTTTCTATTTAACATACGACACCTCGTCAACCAGCCTTGCTTATGAGTTCAAGCAACGTGGGCACTAAACTCCATGCAAAGGCTTCATGAGTTACATGCATCTTCTTTTTTTTTCCCTGAAAAAATATAATAAGCATCTTGATTATTATCTTTTGATGGCTGAGTTTAGCATTTAATATTGGCATGAAATCTAAATTAATGATTTTTTTTTTGGTGCAGGTTTTTTATTTCTTAGATTGGGTCAAGCACCTGCTAAGCAATAAGCAATTGTTCGAGGCCTTCTTAAGAATTACTGTCACTTGTGCAGTAGGAGTGGGTGCTCTTGCTCTTGGAGTTGGCATGGCATCTGGGTATATCTCTCCATGGACTGGGCGTTTTTACTCTCTGCTTGATCCAACATATGCAAAGGACCACATTCCAATTATTGCATCTGTCTCTGAGCATCAGCCAACGGCATGGTCATCTTTCATGTTTGACTTCCACATACTTCTTATCCTATTTCCTGCGGGCCTGTACTTCTGTTTCAAACGCTTGTCCGATGCCACAATATTCATAGTTATGTATGGCCTTACAAGCATGTATTTTGCTGGTGTAATGGTTCGGTTGATTCTTGTTGCCACACCTGCAGTATGTCTTATTAGTGCTATTGCAGTATCTGCCACAATAAAGAATCTTACTTCTTTGATACGGTCAAAGAGTAAGGTTCTGCATGGTGCTTCTGGCAAAGGATCCACAACTGCAAAAGCTTCTTCGAAGGTGCTGAAATGCATACCTATTGCTTGGTGTTATGTTTTCTCGCTTTGCTTTATTTATTTATGCAGTCTACATATTCTCAATTTGTTCTACTGAAAGCGGTCTAGTGTTAGAACTTCTGTACCATTGTTTCTTTCCCTGTTATCTGTCTACTTAATTCTAATGTTCTTGCATAAAATTCATGCGGTTTAAGAGTCTTATCATTACTTCTCCTGCCCCCTCCCCGTTCTTCTAGTATACATCTCAACCTCTACATAGTTTTAATGAAAATTTTAACAGTTTTTCTTGTGATTTTCCACCTTGGATATTTTCATTCCTCAAAAATAGGAAAACTGAAACACCAAAAGAAATCACAAAATAAGCTGAAGCTTCAATGGGTCATAGATCTTATCCTCTTCGTCAAAATAAAATTTAACTGCAGAATAATAATGCATATATCACAGCAAAATGAGAATTCCTGTCTAAAATAATTCTTGGATTTGAGGGAATGCAAAAATTATTGTATGAATCCTCACAAACTTACACATTTGATCCTTGCATATGGGTCATTTTTGGCTTAAGATTTTATTCTTAACCCTATGAATAGTAAAATGCATTATCTGCCACCCCATCCCGGAAAAAACCTATGGATTTGGAAACTAACCTCAAGTTAACCTGAGATTTCTCAGAGTTTGATCCCAAGAACTAAGATCTGATACTTTTGTTGGAGTCATTTTTAAATGAAGGTTGATTTTCCAAGCTCAGGTCTAAGTAAATATGAGTTACAAAGCCTCTTCTGCTGTCTTAATTTTTCTTTTCTGAAATTCTTCATGTCAGTTGTTCAAAGAAGAGTTCTATTGTATCAGTTGTCTAAAATGTATTGGGTTGCATTGATTGACATCTAGACTGTTACAGTTTGAGGCATTCTGATGCATTGAATTTTTTTCTTCTGAATCATTCCTGTGGAGTGTCATACTGAGTAGAGTACACATGATATCAGTCCAAAACGTCTTGATACAAGGTACTATGCAAGGGTCTAATCCAAAACGTTGTACCATCTAAAAGAAAGTAGACAACTGCAGATAGGCATTTTAGAATTTTTTATTTCCTTGATTCTTCCACTAATCTAGCTCATTAACCCTTGTCAATTGGTGAGCATTTACAAAAATCTGTCCTGGTTTTGTGCTTTTCCCTTGCATTAGCAACCTTCTGATGCTTGTTTGAGTTTTGGTATTCTTATGCTTATTTTCATGAATTTGTCCCCTTAAGTATCTTGAAACTTCTTTTTTCTCTAATCCCACTGAAGTCAGCATGTGGTCCATTGGAAAGGAGGCCTAAGTGACACTCATTTTTGTGAGGCTACCTAAGTGAGTGAGTGGGAGCGCCCTAAGTAGTTATGTTTCCTGCACAACCACCCAGCCCTATATACTCTTAGTATACTGTTGTGGCATTTTATCTATTCTGATCTATGTTTTACCTTATGCCATTTTTTTCTATTTGTGATGAAGAACGTTAAATGCTCTTTCACAAGGTTTTTTTTGTTCATCTAGTGTGTGCTTTATATACATTTATTACACCATTTCAATCATCAAAAATTTTAAAAGCTTGAGAAGAATCATTAGGACAAGGTTAGTGTTTGTGGGATAAGATTCCCGTATAGTCAACAATTGAGTGGCTGGGATCACTGGGCAAGTTTGCATGCTAAACACATCATGACAGTATTACTTAGGCTTCACTAGGTGAGAACCCATGTAAACTAGGCTTTCGAGGCATTGGCAACTGTGTCAAACATTGGAGTTTTCCTTCCTTTTGTGATCCTATAACCCTGATTGAGTTCTCTCATTGACATCTATTCTTGATGCTCTTTTTTTCAGTCTCATTTCTAAGTTAAAACCCCAATTGGTCTAATCGTTGACTTCTGTGCCTGCTCTTTTCTTATGCTCCCATGTGTTATAATCATCGTCCAACCCTTTATTTTATTTGAATACACTAATCAATGGGTGAGATTTTCCCCAGCCTTTCTAACATCAGTATTTCTTCCATTTCTGTTAAGCCATGTTTCTTTTTTCTTTGGCAAGAAGTGGAGAGATATAACCCTAACTGCTAGCCTGGCACTGCCCTGAATTAAGTAGGATGCTCCTAAGATGTCTTAATTGCTATGAAATTTTTTTTAGGTTGAAAAATAAAGTACTCATTATTCATTAACAAAGTAAGAGAAGAGTTTCTTTTCTTGTGTGTGTTGGGGGGGGGAAGAAAGGGGTTGAAGAGACAAATAAAACAACATGCTAGTTAGAAGATCTTTCCTTTTCAGTAGATGATCATTATCAGTAATTATACACATGTGAAAGGTGTGCTGAAGCTCCCATTGATGAGCCTTTTTCTACAATGCCCTATATCTTCTTACCAAGGATGCAGCCAATGCTTCAGCATCAATGTTAAGGAAGAGTGACAAGCGGAAGCTTTCCATTGGCCATCTCTGGTTCTGTTGGAAATAAAGGTCCTTGATTAGAGGATGCAACATAAAATGAAATAATTAATATATTATATTAAAATGGCTTAGTTGCTTGTATTCATAGTTAAGTTATTCTTATTTCCAATGGTTTCCTTTTGTTACCATTAACCTTAGAAATATACATCCTTGCAGAGAAATTTTACCATAATATGTCCTATAGATGGCATTATGGCAAGCTGTATTCGAACCCACAACTTCAAGGTTGCATGCATCTCACCATCTGTTTGAAATTTGTGCTGGCGTTGTAATTAATTTCAGATGGATTTCTTGTTTTTGATTTTGTCTGGCATCTTGTCCAATCATCCTGAATTGCAGATATTATAAATGAATCTTTAATTCTGTAATTTCTATGGTTCTGCTGAATGTTGTTGGATTGGACTGCGTATAACATTTCTTGAATGAACAGGCGGCTTCACTTGATCAATCATTGCCTTATCAAAGAAATGGTGCTATTGCTTTACTTCTAGGAGCATTTTATTTGCTCAGCAGATATGCAATCCATTGTACCTGGGTCACATCAGAGGCATACTCTTCTCCATCAATTGTATTGGCTGCAAGGGGTGCCCATGGTGGAAGGGTTATTTTTGATGATTACCGTGAGGCATATTTTTGGCTCCGCCAGAATACTCCTCAGGATGCCAAAGTGATGTCCTGGTGGGATTATGGGTATCAGATCACCGCCATGGGAAACAGAACAGTCATTGTTGACAACAACACATGGAATAACACACACATTGCTACAGTAGGACGGGCAATGTCATCTTATGAAGATGAAGCCTATGAGATAATGAGATCCCTAGACGTGGATTATGTATTGGTTGTTTTTGGAGGTGTTTCTGGCTACTCTTCAGATGATATCAACAAGTAAGCATTCAAATTATTTTGACAATTGGAATATTGCTTCTAGCTAAAGACTTAGAGTCAGCCATTGATGTATACTAGTTGTTAACTGATATGATTTTCTAATGGCAGCTTCAACTTTTCTTTTGTCATTAGTAATTCAGGTGCTTCTGTATTGTTGTTTTATTACTAGCTACTTCTAGTTATCAAGGCATCATGTCAACTGTGAGATCTAATTGACGTGACTTGATGTTTTTCAGTAAGCATGAAGTCATATTAATAGTGAGCAAGATTGTTTTATTTAGTATATCTGACTGTCTTATTTAGTTATCACTCATTGTAATTGGTTTACTATTTCATGTTTGTTTCTTACCTAAATTGTTGCTGCTGTTTAGTTATTGCTTCTTGCAATTATGGTTAACATTTTTCTTGCTATTATGGTTTACATGCATCCTCTTTTTCATTGTTCATTTGTCAAGGATCTGTTTATTTTCTGCCCTACAGCTCATAGAATTAGGGTTTGCCATTCCTTGTCCCAGGAATTGGTAAAACACCACCAACGACATGAAGCCTTATCCCATTGCCTCAGGAATTAGTATCGAACATTGTTTTAGCTGTGCTATAACTTCTTTATTTCACCTTCATCTTTTAGGAATGTCAATTATTGTGTCTAATTGGTGGAGGAATTGTGGCTGCTACTCCCCCCCCTGCTGGTTCATGAGTCTGTTATGCCGTCTTTGATGCCTCTCTTTTGTTGCTTCAGATTCTTGTGGATGGTGCGGATTGGGGGTGGAGTTTTTCCTGTCATTAAGGAACCAGATTACCTTGTTAACGGTGAGTACCGTGTCGACAAAGGTGCAGCACCGAAGATGCTCAACTGTCTCATGTAAGCTTTTATCATTGAAGTTTTTATTTAATTATTATTATTATTATTATTATTTTTTTAATTTTTAGTTTTTAGTTTTTGAGGGGGTTTTGGGGGGGGGGGCGTGGGGGGTTTGGTCAGGTGGTGAAATGTTGTTTGCTCCCTTATGTTAAATCCCTCTGATTCAGACAATGGATCCTACGACTCATTGTGATTCAATGCCTGATATCCTGCCCCCTTGGCTGTTTCATTTAAAAGAATCCTTAAAACTTGTTTAGAATCCCTCATTGAGTTTATTCATTAGAGACTGTCAAATACATACATGCAAAATGTCGTCATTTTAGCTTCCTTCCCTTGTCTTCAACTTTTCTGACCATTCTCCAAAGCTGCATTTGGCTGGATAGAAATGGAAAGAAAATAGAAGAAATAAGTTTTTTCTTGATGTTCAGCCATCCAAGAAAATAAATGAAAAAAGCTCTATGTGCCTATATACCAACTGGATGAATATATGTTGTATGCACCAACAACTAACTATTCATTGCCTTTTTGAAGGGAAAAAACTCATTTGTTTCTCTCTCATAAAATTCGTGCAATTCACCACCGTTTGTTTCTCTATACTTCTCTCTTGCGTTGCCCCCACCTCCTACTGATGCAGACCTTAGAAATAAGCTGCTAGGGTGGGCTCTGATAGAAAGAGATCTAGAAGAATATTAAGGAGGGGGAAAGTAGAGGTAGGGGAAGAAATCTCACAATCTGATTCTTTACAAACACTCATCTCTCAATTCATTCTAATCACAGCTTGGGGTTACTTGGATGAAATAACACACTGACCCTAGCTGAAATATGAAAGTCAAAAACAAAGTTCAAGCCAAAGTCTCACTCCTATGTAGGGAAATCAAGCAATTAAAAAGCTGAAAATAAAATACCAATTAACTAACTCCAACCCTTGTTGGACTGGTTTTCTTTTGGGTTGGACCAAATACCATTGGACCCGTTTATTGGTACATCAACACATACACATCCCCACACCTCCAGTGCAGCCTGTGTTCAGGGTTTCTTTCCCCTCAGCACAACTACCTTTCCGTTTCTCTTCCCTGCACATCCCCACCCCTTCAACAAAATCCATCTATGTGGTCTTACCCCTGCGTAGCCCCATCCCCTCTGGCACATACCTTCCCACTTGCTTGTTTCTGTTCCCCGTACATCACCACAACAACTGGCACAAGCCCCTGTACTTGTTTGTGCTCCCTGGACATCCCACTCCTATAGCACAACTGCATATCCCATCTCACTATTTCTTTCCCCTGCATTTTAATTCCCTTCCTACATATCCCTTACTAGTTCTCTCCCGCATATGGATGAAATATAAATCACTCATAGCGAGGACACAGCTAGGTGCCACACCTTCCTTTATTCCTACCCTTTGTTCTCTCTTCCTCTACCTTTGCATTCACTGTCCCCCCATGTAGAGGTTCTTCTGCTGTGACTCCCAGTTGCAGCTGGGAAATAATGCCTGACCAACTCACCTACTGTGCCTGAAGTAAAGCTTGATGTTTGAGCACTATGGTTCCATTGAGCAGACCTAAGGTTTCTGGAAAGTTATTTGTTTATAAATCAATGAGAATATCGTATAGCATTGGGATAGATGTATTAGCTTTCTAATTGTCAGTATAGGCTTTTGAGTTAGTTTGTTGCAATAAATTAGTAGTCAAATTCAGGAAAGTTCCTGTGTCTCCTTTTACAGTGCAACTCCAAAGTCCTAATTAATAGAAACGTTCGATTACTAGGTTCATTATTTACATCAATGCTCATAGTAATAACAGGAAAAGAAAGAAAAAAAAGGGGGGGGGGGGGGGGACCATCTATATGACTAGGTGAAGATAACTATGTATCTAGTGGTAGCATAACAGATTCACTGCTTTTTTCTAATTCAAAATAATCATCCATTATGTGCATATACTAGATTTAGTGTGTGCTTTGTGAATGGATTATTTATAGGTTGTAAGATACAGAAATTCTTTGGGAGCTAAGAATAGTCAGGCGTTGCAATCCTGTCTAGACCTGATCTACTATTAAACAAGTACAAAGTTGAGATCCAACCATACTAATTTGTTAGGGTTAAATTTATCATTCAATCAGGTCAGTACATACACATTGACCACCCCAAACTGGAAAATCTGAGTTATCATATGGCAAGCCCCCAAAATGATATATAATCACCTGCCATTACTAATGCAGCTGCACATGGAAACACTCCCTCATATCTTTTTGTAGAATAACTTATAATTGATTCAATCTTACTTGTATTCAGATTCAGGGATCAATTACATTTCAACTCGTAATCAGTGAACAAACAGATACATCTTAAAACCTAGTATTTGGTAAACAAATTTCATAAGAGGGGGTACTAAATTTTAAATTTAGACTTAAAAAGAAAGGTTGAAAGTAGCAAATGAAAAGGTAAATTCAGTCTTTGGTCATTTTGCAATTGAACCTCAATAATGTGACTCAAAATTTGCTTTTGAGGAAACTGCTATTATATTATTTCCGTCAGGTAAAAATGACCTTTTCTAACAGTTCAATGAAAATGGTTAACGTCTATTATGTTGTATTTGCTTGGGATGACCTAAAATCATTTAAAAAAGAATAATGAGGTACATATGATTACATGCATGGAGATTTTCTCTTCCTTGGCAGTTCATGTAAACAGTAACGGTTGGGAACCTATTGTAGCCTCATGGCAGGCCCCAACGTCCCTGCTCACATGTAATTGAGACCTGACGGAGTTAGTTGGCCACGTGGCTAAGCAGATGATTAGAAGAAAAAAAATTAGAAAATTGTCTTTGGTGCAAGGAACGAGGGTGCAGAGACGCATGGGTAGTGTGCCATTTTATGGGGACAAATCTGAATTTGCATCATAAATCTGAAATTTGGTCTATCCAAGTCAGCTCTCTTAGATACCCAAAGGTCAGTTTTTCCATTTGAATAATGATATAATGGTAACCTATCAAATAAAATAACTATTCGATGTGAACTCTTGGGAGTCTTCAGCCTGTTATCCCACAACAGTAGTAGATTCAGTGGTAATAATAATAATTAAATAAATTATTGTATATTACACTGATCGGAGTCGTAAGCTTGTCCTATTATAGTGGACAGTTGCAGGTTCAAGCAAGGAAAATAACTTCTTGATTGAAGTTGGGGTAAGGCAGCATACATATGCAGATATGGCCTTCCCTAGACCCTGCAATAGTGGGAGCCTTGCTCGTGCACTGGGTGCACCCTTTTATGTTAATGATTGAAAATTTTCCTTTTAACATTAAATATTTGCTGGAACATGAGGAAAATAAAGGGAATATAGTAATTTCATCCTGTTAGATTAATGCCAGAATGATCAATCATTAGTAGTTGCAGACTCTCTCTCTCTCTCTCTCTCTCTCTCTCTCTCTCTCTCAAATATATCTAGTATTTCCTTTTTAATAACTTAGGTTATTGTTTGCACAGTTAAATTATCCTGCCTTTTTTCTTGAACCATCAATGAACATGTTTCTTCTAATGCAATAAATCCTTGGTGGTGATTAGGTACAAACTTTGCTACTATCGATTTGGAGAGATGATGACAGAGTATGGAAAACCTCCTGGGTAAGTTCTGTCATTTCAATTTCCTCTATTTATGAATTTTATTGTTCCCCACCTTACGGAAGTCCTAGAAAATTGAATGATTGGGGAAAAACAAATAAAATAAAGTAGCTTCCCTTATAAATGGGGAATATACAAGTTGTAAAAGCATAAGATGATAAAGGATAGAATGATACGGAAAATTTCAGGTTATAGAAGTTGAGAAAATTGAAGATTAATTTGTGAAGAGCTATGCTATTGTCCTTTGGTTGTGGTATTATATATTTGGCAAGCTCATCATTCCTGCTAGTGTGATTTGGATCAGTGAGCTAGCTGGGCTAGCAGCAAGTTGTGTTACCCAGATCTACCCATTCCCTTTCCCATTCTCTCTACTGGTCAAATCTTCCACCCATGTGTGAATATTTGCACAGTGGTGCAGAATGGATTCGAGATTATTTCACCTTCTGCTAAATTTCCCCTTCAACAGAGTGAGAAGACATCGCATGATAGCAACAGGAAGAGTTGGAGGAATCTCATCCCATGGTCCCACCTGCTTTTCCTCTTGTACACGCAGAACCGTATCCCATCTTTTTGTATTCAACCGTTTGATATCCCTCCCCCCTTCTCTCTTCTTCTATACCTATGAAGATACAAGTAATCATCTATGGTTTTAGGCCCATGGCTGAAGCTATGTACCCTGTTTAAAAACATTTTATCTTGGACTCATTTATTTTATCAAAGTAATTAACCCCAAGATCCACAGCTGAATCTGCTGGACTCGTTTGAAAGGCCCTTATTCTGGAATCTTCCTTAACTCATGAAGTTACAATTTTTCTTTTTTTATCTGTCATTCGTAACGCCACTCAGAAAAAGCTATTCCTGTCACATTGCTACGCACTTGACTTCTATGGGACTTTTCAGCCCACCTCTTCACCAATGTTGTTAGCTTCAAGAAACTTGGAGATGAGATCCAGGTCTATTATTTTAGCTGGTCTGAGTGTGGAGCATGATCACATTCGATCTCAGGTGCTCAGTCAAGATCTGCTCCTCCTTGGGAGAAGGGGTGTGTGTGTGTGTAAAATTTCAATGGCTTATGCCCAAACAAGTAAATATGGAGAAAGTCTTAACAAAGAGGTGTTCAGAAATCCCTGAAGAATCAAAATAAAAATCAGATGCCGCAAAAACATTGAGCCACCTTGAGATCCCAGGCCAATCTACAGATAGCTTGCTGTCACCGCACCCTTGGATCTACCATGTAAACTTCACTCATTGCCTTGAATAAATTGGGAATTCTCTGAGTTAACAATAGAATTTTGTGCCACCAAACCCAACTATTATCATTTGAGTGTGGCTTTGGATGAGTTTCTGACCAAAAAAGAGTGAAGACAAGACAGAATCAGTGGCCTGCTTCTTCTTCTGTGTTTCAACAACATAATACTGGGCTCCCCAGTGGGTTGCAGAGGATAAACATCTACTGATTGTTTTTTAATCCTAGTATTAGCTATTAGGCCTCTAGAAAATATTTTGACATTTAATGTATTCTTATTGAGCTTTCACCCGTATTCAGATTGAATACCCATGACTCATTGGAGCAGAGATATTACTGTAGCAGATTCATGAATTCACCTTTGCTGATGGATTTTGCAGGTATGACCGTGCAAGAGGAGTTGAAATTGGAAACAAGGATGTCAAGCTTCAGTACTTGGAGGAGGCATTCACTACATCCAACTGGATTGTTCGGATTTACAAAGTCAAACCACCTAATAATAGGTGGTGAGATATATCTCGTTGATATTTATCAGATACGTATCTGGCGGCACAAGAGCAATAGTTTGAATGAATGAGCTTTAATTTTGAGATGTGCTAACAAAATTTAGAGTAGTATAACTCACTTGAGCAGAGTAAGAAATTTATCATGTTTAAGGATATTTGGAAATTTTTTTAGAGAGCCAGATTTCAGATTTCTTGTAGTATCAGTAGCAATGGTGATTAGCATATATTTCCTCCAAAATGGTTTGTGCCATGGAATCACATAATGTGACTAACAATAATGCAATTTGGGTAATAGCATTAGCCATCTGTGGAGGTGAATAAGATGAAAAGGATGTAGATCATATGTAATCTCTATCAGTATTCTTTACCAAGCCAACGGATCTTGGTCCATCTTGATCCCTAAGTCTCCCCTCAGCTTTCCTCTTGATTGGAGACGACCTCAGTCCTCTGCTTCCTAATAGAGTGATTTGCCTGCATCAGGCCAACCACAACTAAGTTTTAATTGCCATTCCCTCCACAGCTCTGAATCTTCTCAGCTTTCCTCTCTAATGGCTTCATAGCTCTTGGACAATATGTTTACCACGCAAGAATAAATATTCCCGGAAGACTGCCTAAATTTGTTGTAGTAAAGCTCACTTGGATAAGATGTTTATCATGTTTAAGGATATTCAGAAATTTTCTTGTTAGAGCAAGATTTCGGAAATCTTGTAGCATCAAACGTAATGCTTCATTACCAAATTAGTCATCTAAAATGTTTGGATCACATGTGACGAACAACCATGCAATCTTTTTATTAACATTAGTCAGGTTATCTTCGCTTCAACATTTGGTTTAGGATGTTAATTCAGAATAAAAAGATGTAGTTCATATATAATCTGTATCAGTTTTCGTTACAAAGCAACATATCATGATCCATCCTTCTGAAGAATCATGGAGAAACTGCACAAGGAGAGAACTCTTTTGGTATTCTTGGCATTGATCAACCTGCAGTATCCCTTCTGGTTCATTTAAATTAAGATATTAAAGTCACTATTACCTTGTTTATGGAGGGTGACGGTGACATCTCCCCAAAGGATCGTTCTGTAAGGTAAAAATGTTTCCTCTTGTTATACATTTGCTGGGTCAGGGAGCTGGAAATCAACTGAGAGTGGCAGTACTGGTTCTGTTACTCTTCACGTGGGTCATAAATCTATGCTGGGTATGCAATGTTTCAGCGAAGACAGAAGAAAATGCATAACATCCAGTGAGAAAGAGGCAGTGAAGATCAAACAAAATTGCTTTCAAACCCTTAAGACTTCAAAACTCAAAAAGATAAATGATGGGAGGAATAGGGTTAAGGAACCAGCTGCGGTTCAGTGGACTAATAGAAGAAAGATGGCTGTACAGAGAATTGCAAAAATCATATGTTTTTTCTACCATTGGAATTGGAGTAGGTCTCTTAAAACTCCTCTGTAGGTAGACTTGGCATCATTTTCTACCAAAAAAAGCTGGGCATAATTAACTTTCCCGTGAAGCAAGTAAACTGGCAGCAGAAATTTATCAAAGCCATAACTGGAAAAGCCTTGAAATAGAAACCATATGGTCAGAGAAAATTTAAAATACTGATTCAAGCATTTACACCATACAGATATTTCCCCAGGAGTTGTCATTGTCTAGCTTCTTACTATCTAGAATGTAACATTCAGTCAAACCTAAGCCAAGTGTCTTCCCTTCTTGTTATTCCTCTGAAATATGTCTCCTGTAATCATATCCTGATGGTTCCACCTATCCATACCACGATGAATCTCAAAGAACAGATTCAACTATGAGTTACAAAACTTACTGCTTTCTTCTTCTTCCCCCTCTCCAACCCCCCACTTCCGATTATACTATTTTGCAGACCCATTTCCTATCATCAATAGTTTTACACATTATCACATAATTGACATCAATCATTTCTGTTTGAATTTCAGATATCTTATCATGGGAAGCTACAGGCCTAGTTTTCAAGTCCAGTTCCCAAGGACCTTTTGTATTCCCTTTCTGCTTTTTTCTCAATCTTAATATACAGTCATGAGTGTGTTCTCCGAGCAAGTGGCATAAACGCCCAACTATTAGGTACAATAAACAGGCAACCTAAGTGGGAGGGCAGCCAAACCATTTCATATGAGAAAGAAAGAAACACAGAAATAGTGAGTACCCTACATCATTAACTCAGAGATTCTTTTACCTAAATGGTACCCAAAATCATCTCCTGTCTTTAGTTGTTCCTCCACCGCTCAACCACATTAGTAGTCTATATCAATTCCGTTCAAGCTTCAATTCACTCCTTTAAAGGTTGCAAACCCATTTTTATACTCGAGTTCAGACACTACGATTCCAATTCAGCATCTGGTACGTGCATCAAACCCAGTATTGACAAAATTTCCTTAATTTCAGGATGCAAAATGTCCGCAACATAGAACTCATGAACCTTCCCCTCAAGTTCGATTGAACTCCATCCGGGACGACTTGCAACCCCTGTCTCCTTCATTTTCTTTCTGACTTCCATAAAATCTTCCCATTTTTTAGCACCAGCATACAAATGTGATAGCAGCGTATAAGCACCCCCATGACAAGGGTCTAACTCAAGAATTTCTTTTGCAACCAGTTCCCCAAGTTCAACATTGCCATGGGTTTTGCAGGCACCTAGTAAAGCTCCCCAAACAGAAACATCTGCCTTCATTGGGGAACTCCTAACAAAATCATGGGCTTCTTCTAAGTGCCCAGTTTTCCCCATTAAGTCTACCATACATGACATGTGTTCTGATCGAGGAGCAATCCCATAGATTTGGGTCATTAAATTGAAGTACTTCTTTCCTTCCTCCAACCAGCCAGCATGAGCACAACCAGATAAAATGCCAAGAAATGTAACACTATCTGGTTTTATCCCAGCATTCACCATCTTGGAGAAAAGTTCAACACAACCTAAAGCTTTCCCATGAATTGCAAGTCCTGACATCATCACATTATAAGAGATGACATTTTTCTTTGAGATCGTATCAAACAGTTCGGATGAAATATCTAAACACCCACATTTAGCATACATATCCACAAGTGCAGTGCCAAGTACAACATCAGATCGGACCTTCTGATCATCCAAACTAGAGTGAATTTCTCTCCCTAGATCTAAAGCCCCTAGATGGGCACAGGCAGCAATAGCACCTGTGATGGAAGCATCATTTGGGCTTACACCTTTAGCCTGCATCTCACGAAACACCATCAATGCCTCCCTAAAACCACCATTTTTCACATACCCATTAAGCAAGGCACTCCAGGATATCTTATTCTTTTCGGGCATCAGATCAAATAGCCTCCTTGCTTCCTCCATGTTCCCTGACCTTCCATATCCAAAAACCATAGAATTCCAAGACACAACATCCTTTTGTACCATGTTATCAAAATGTCTACGTGCATCAGTTATGCTCCCACACTTAGAATACATATCTATCAATGCATTGATCATAAAAGAATTAAACTCCAATCCTAAATTTTGAACCATACGTTCTAACCTCTTACAAAGATTTAGATCCCCCAATTGAGCAGAAGCGGTAAATGCTGCAACGACTATGACTTCATCAAGCTCTAGTCTCTCTTTCTCCATTTGAAAAAAGAGTTCTATAGCTTCTTTTGCCCGACCACCACGAACATAACAATTGATTACAATTGTCCAAGTAATTAAATTCCGATGTGGCAACTCATCAAACACCTTCCTTGCATAATCAACCCACCCAGAAACAGCATAACCATTTATAAGAGAGTTAAGAACAAAATCATCTGAACAGAATCCAAGCACCATAACCTGGCCATGAAGACCCAAGAGAAACTCTACATTTCCCACATCTGCACACGTCTTGGAAACAAATGACAGGGTGAGACCATTGGGTTTGGCACCTCTCTCTGACATTTCTTTGTACAAAGAAATACATAGACTTGGGTTTCTTGTTCTCGCATAAGCTCTAATCATGGCGTTCCAAGTGAACGTGTTGGGTATCTTCATTTGATTCAACATAAGGCGAAAATAGTGGAGATTGCTTGAATCCAAAAGGACAACCGTTTCTAAGAATTTAGTTGATGTTATATGGTCTTCCCATAGCCCATTTCTGTAAATCTGAGCATGAATTTGCTTTAGTTCGACCATGCTTCTGCAAGATTCCAGTTGAGGAAGACATGGGCTCTTCAGAATTAGTTTGCTGGCTATTGATCTGTTCATCGATCAAGGAATTCAACATTCATGCATACTAACTTCTTACGCGTATTGGTGAACTAATGAAATCACAAGATAGTTCTAATATCAATCAAAAGCTCAAGAGAATTGGTTTTTTTGTCAGTCAATTTTATATGATGAGGGCTTCGCTCCAGTCCAAGGGGATAACTTAATTGTTAAAATCCTGTCCATCTCAACTCATAAATAAATATGATTAATATATCTATCATTTTAACTGTAATTATAATAATTATAAATTTTTTTAATATTATTGGAAAATAATATTAAGTGTATTATTGATTGATCTAATAAATAATACAACAATGCCCAATTTCCCCTTAAATTTTATTAAACAATTTTTACTCAAAAAAAAAAATCCCTAACCAATATTACAAAAGCGACCTAGAGTCTAGCATCAAATTCTCTTCGCCTTGTCGCAGTGTAGCACTCGTTTATTAAAGTGCCACTCTTGGAGGTATCCTCCCAATTTATTGCATCATCTTTTAAAAGTGGTAATCAAATAGTTGTACATATGCTCCAGGGATTCCCTACTATTCTATAACTCAAATTGGCTTTTCAATCCCTACTATTCTATAACTCAAATTGGCTTTTCAACAGCAAACAGTCGATTGACTTGGTGACCAGATAGGCTTGAGTTTTAGACTTCACCTTGATTTTAAATCCATCATTTTGATAGTTCTTAAGCTTGAGTAGCCCATTGATCAAGTATAAAAACATAAACATGCAAAATTTTTCTATGACTCTAAACTTGGTCTTTGATTCTTTCTTGTTGTTATTATAGCAATTTGGGGCTCCTCATGTCCTCCTTAGTTAGGAAATTGACCTACAAGCCCCTACTTTCATAAGCCCCATGATCATCCCCCATTTTAATCCCGAGTCTAATAGTTTCTACCTCTATACTTCAACAAACTTAATGTAAGTTATATGCGGAGGTAGAGAGCTGAGAGCTACACCTGATTTGGAGTTTTGAGTTTCTAGCAGTTCTTGGAGTTTTAACGGTTAGATTCCAACTTTTCTGCCTATAGCCTCCCTTTCTCCCTTATTCAAGCCTCTAAATGCCTCTAAAATAGATTAGGGGATTTAAGTAGGGCTTTAGGGCAACCTCTAAGGGCACTTGGGTCAATTTGGGTTACTTTCCGTGCATAAGTTTCAAATCAATAATCATTCTGTCAATTGTCTAGGAACTAGCCGGTTGATTGGCAATTGACTGGCCAATCGGCTGCCGCTGTTTGACAGTGATAAAATTTGATTCTTGCTCATTGTTTGGACCTTAATGTTCATCCAATTGACTTCTTCAAATCTGGGTTTGAAGTCAATTGTGCTACCAGCAAGGTTTTGACCCCTACCATCTTTTGGAGCATAGCCCCATTATCACTAGCTCGATTGACTTTGTTATTTTTTCACATTGCTCTATAGACTTATAGAGCTTTATTTTATATGAAGGACACTTGCTTGATTTACTCGGTTGGTATGTTGTTAGTAGGGAATTGTTTGTTCAATATCATTAAGTCCTTGGGTTCAGACCCTACATCACATCAAAGGAATAAGAATTTAGGTCAAGGTATTACACAAAATATTTTTTAATTTTAGATTTTTTTAATTTTTTATAACTAAGTCAATATTTTAAAAGCATCCTCTAAATCCCCAAATGTTTAGCACACATAAACATCCTACAGCTGATTAACTGTTGTTGATAGACCAGCTGATTAACTGTTGTTGATAGACCAATAACTGTTTAGATTTAAAAATCTACTACTCTATATATTAGACTTTTCTAAAGAAAGAGAAAATAATTATTTACCAAAAAAAAAAATAGAATTAAAAGCAATGAAAAAAAAAAAAAAAAAAAAAAAGATATGTATATATTTATATATGTATGATATGAAGATTGCGTTTGAAAAACAATAAAAGATGTGTACAAAACTATCACTAATAAATATCAAGCCCTAGTGACTAATTTGTATGCACAACCTACAAAATTTAAGAATAGAAAATTTTCATGTAGCATCACCACCATTTAAGTAAAAATGAAAATATTATAAGTCATTACATGCTCTTAGAGTGAGTTTCATATATATTGGAAAATAAATAAAAAAAGAGCAAAATCTCCAATGAATTCAAAATATAAATAATTAATATTTACAATTATACCCAATGCAGAGTTGCTATAGCAGTAAGACCCATGTCTCTTAATGAAGAGGTTGTGGGTTTGACTCTCGTCGAGGTGTCTCTCCTAAGGATGTGCGTGTAAGCTGGCCCGGATGAACCTCAACTCCCCAAATAAAAATCTACAATTTATATGGAGAATTCATCAATGTATATATTAATAATAATTCATTAAAATAATTTATTTTATTAATCTTATTCTATTTATTAGCAAAAAAAAATTATCCTTACTCAGTCTTTCCAAAACTCATAGTTTCTAATAAAAAATTTTCTTGGAAAATAGTAACTATTTTGTCTATGCGAAATGCAAGCTAAGTGTTGTTAAAACACTAATGATAAAATATTTTAACTATATTTTAACTATGAGCGATAGTCATGTAATTAAGTATAGAGGACAACATATTATATTCATGCAACCATGAGATCCGACATTTTCCAGCAGTTGCTATATATTTTCATTATGGCATGATGTGGGTGCACATTCTCAATATGAATTGGCTATCCTTTGATTATGATATTTTGCAATCAGTGTTTTCATATGTAGGATATGTGCTTGGAATTGAATGCCCTTCAGGGACCCTTACCAATTACTCTTCAGCAGCCCGTATAGCCATTGATCTCTGTATGGACCTTCACAGTTCACACATCCATTAAGCTTGATGCCGCACAAAACCCCACAATTTTTATACATTACGCCTATGAATACAGATCAGCCACAATCTGCCCATATTGTTTCCGTATAGGGCATCGAGGAATGAACTACCCACATTGCATGAGAACCCTCAATTCTCTCATGTGATATCAACGATGGCGTTCAGGGACACTGCTGATCCATCTTACTTGTCCAAACTAGCAACACCAATCAAAAGACAGGGTACGTACTTTGCATGATGTTGCTCGATTGTACAAACATGTGTTCTTTAAAGGACTCACTCCAGATAATATAGCCTCTAACTCCTCTTCATCAAAGCAGCGAGATATGAAGATCATTCTGAGATTCTTTATGCTTGCTTACATTTACCAACTCCAAATTCCTTGAGAATTGGAAGATCGATATCTCTCTTCGACTAGCATCATGAAACTTACCAGCTCAAGCGTTGGTGAGGAAGACCCCAATTGATAAGAAAAGTACTTTTGGCATAGACAGAGCCGAATGCAGGATGTGTCGAAACTCATCCCATCCATCCCCTCGTGATGCCCTGCAAGTCACACAACCACATACCACATATTAGCATGGCCTCGACTTTCATTCTGCCAAGATCTCAATAAATTATCACTGCCCCACTAGCCAATGAAAGGTATCAAGAAATGTTGTTTTCTTCCATTTCTATTCATGTCCCCCACACTGCCATTCCCAAACAGGAGCCCATCCCCACCTTCCATGTTGCCCTCTCTCCCTACCCTACTTCCATGTAAGAGAAAACTGGTGCTCACTGAGATGGAGAATTTTGATATAAGATGCACTGAATCATTGGTTTGTGTATCAACATTCCCCACCCCCCTTCTTATCTTGGATCTTGCTCTTTGATTCCCTAATGTGTGAGATTCCTCGTGGTTTTCATTTGAATCAATAAAGTTCTTTTTCCTAACAAAAAAAATATAGGCATGTAATTTTGCATGCATTATTGGCATAAAATATTATTATAATTACAAATTATATCTAATATTGACATATTGTCTTTCTATTCCTTTTTTTCGTTTCTTTCCCTCACATTCTCATTCTAAATGTAACTAATGATAATAATAGAATAAAAAATTAATGATAAACTTTGTGATGCAAAAACAACTGAGACATTGAAGAAAACTAATTTAGTGAGTATATTTTGAACATAAAAATTATACATTAATTTTTATTTTCAAATCATGAAATTATGTTGATCATAGGTCTTTCAAAAAAATTTCATGCTAAATCATAAGAGTTTTTATTTTTATTTTTTTATAATTATATTTGGTTTTACAAATAAAAAAACTCAATTTGTATTTTTAAAGGAAGACATATAATTATTTTTTATAATACTTTAGATTTTCATTAACTAAGAGAACAAATAAAACACAATTTGCCTCTTGTTCACTAGATTGATCACAATATAGACGTGATTTTACATGTTAGCAAGCCCCCTCCGAGAGTTTGAGTATAACTCATCTCTTAAAAGGCTCAATAAAATTTTTTTTCTTACTAACTGTGGGTATATTCTAAACAAACATCTATGCTCTTGAGAAGTGTAATCATATCAATAAACCTTGCCATGTCTTGGTACAAAGTACACAACACATATGTCTATTATGTAAATCCCTAAACATTTGTTAGTCTTTATTTCTTCTTATAACTAATACTATTTGAGGCTCTTGAGGAAATACACATTTTAGTATATATAACGAGCACTATTTTGGACATTATTCTTTATCCAAGGTAGCCCAATCCATTTTATATAGGGGTAGAGCTACTGCAAGGCTATGGAGCTATGGCCCTCCCTGGATTTTTGGAATTTCTCCCTGCTCCTTCTCAATTTTTGAAGATTTTCCTTTTATCCTCTTTTTATGTGTGTAATATCAGCATCCGCCCCCCATCCCCAATCTTTTGAAAGTTCCCACTCCTCGACTTTTTAAAATTTACCCTTTGACCCTTTTTCATGTGTAAATATTAGTACTTGACTCTCCCAATGTTAAATCCCGGATCAACCTTTGATGTTAGTATCCCCCCTCAAGCTAACCTTATACAGTCATTAACTTATTTGGAAACAATCTAAAAAAATTACAAATAAAAGAAAGATTGAATATATTACAAGTACAAACTCAAACACACCCTACTATGTGCATTTCCATATATAATATTACTAGTAAAGTATAAATAGTACAATATATGAGAAGAACCTTGGTCTTTTTTTTTTTTTTTTAATAATATTTGATTGAGTAGCAAAATAAACTCAAAAACATTTATATGCATTTCTTCGTAACATGGTTGGTGATGACCATAGATATCCTACGCTCCTATCTAACCATTGAGCAAGAAAATATAAATTTTAATTTCAAAGTTTCAAACGATTATTTTATGTGAACAACAAGAAGTAAGGGCATGGGGAGTCAGGTTAAAACCTATGAGTGTTGTGAAATGCTTGGTTTTTTTTAAATTATATTATACTTTTTTTAGATTTTCTTTTTCCAAACCATTTTGTAGAAGAATTTTGAAGTTACACCATTTAGAGTTTGTCAAGAAACTCGGAGGACATATTGAGTGCATGATGGTATGTACTGATAATTTGTTTAAAAACAATCTAGAATTAAAAGAGCTTGAGGTGGAAGACTTAAAATTGGACATCACATTAAGGAGTTCGACTAATAAGAAATGATATCACGATTAATGGTGCAGATATTGTTGACTCAACATTAAAGGGAGTAAAATAATGAGTATATGATGAAATTCGCCACGTTGTGGTCAACATAACTTTTCCTTACAAATAATATGTCTTTTGTAAAAGAATATCTAACCCACACACATAGATGATGTTAGAATGTGTGTTTGGCCAGAAACTAATGTCATCTTTACCTCTAAAAATAAACTTAGATCATCTACTAAAATATTAAATTTCAAAATATATAGTGAATCCAAATAAGTTGAGTTGGAGGGGGAAAAAAAGAAAAAGAAAAAAGGATGGAAACAGAGAATATGATAGATTTGGTTTGTCTCAACTTTTCTTGTGGTTTCACATTAGGGTTTCATTTTATCCTACTTCAGGCTGGAATGTTTTCATTCAAAAGATGCAAACTTATGAGTTGCATGAGTAATTATGTTTGATCTTCTTCTTTGACAATGGTCTAAACAAATTTTTTTTGGGGGGTCATGGTTGTGGTTTTAATCAACTTTTAATTATTGAGTATTTTGTTCCATGCGTTTTCAAGGTTGTTATATCTTATTTTAATATTCTCTATCCATTGATTCGTGCTTCTGCACAATTTTGGTTTTATTTTCTTTAGGACGTCACAATTGGTTCTATGAATTTCTTTAAATGTTTCTATAAATTGGAATCAATTTGTTCTTTGTTTTTGGATTTTATGTTTGTTCTTTTATTATTATTATTATTATTTTGCCCCCCTCTTGTGTTCTCAAATTTGTTTATTTTTATTAGGGTTTTGCTATTGTTTCCTCCTATAGATATTTTTGCTCCAACTCTGACGACAAAAATCTAAGCTTGAGGAAGAAAAAATATGTTTTTCTTTTTCCCTCTTTAAAGTGCCCTCTCTCTTAGTTGCTAGTCTGTCACAAATATTTGTAGTCAAAAAGTTTGATCTGAGCTACCAACAAATGCAGAGCGTCCATGTGTTGTTTACAAGCCAATCTGACGTTGAACTTAAACTTAGGGTTTAAACAAAGATAAATAGCAATCATCTGGATCACTTGAAAATTCATGCACAATCATTCATTCAAAAAGAAAAAAAGAAATTTCATGAAGAATATTAGTGCTGAAGGTTAAAACAATAAGAGAAAGTGCAATAGACCAAATTTGACGATTCTTTGAAGTTGAGACGCTCAATGTTAATGTTGCCGTGAAATCAAGATTGAATGACGGTCAAAAGCAATCATCAGCAAAGTTGACTTGGGTATTATGACAAATTTTGTTACCTACTCGATATCTATGTAAAGTTACAATGTCATTCATTTTTTATACGTAAAGAAGTTGACTTAGAAGACAAACATACTCACACATGTTTGTAAAACCTCCAAGAGTTTCAGGAAGCTTCACCAAACTCATCAAAACACTGTGGTAGATTATCTAACACTTGCAGAACAACTCTAGCAAGCTTAGAAAATGGGTCATTGCCCTAGAGTCAAGATTCATACAAAACTCAATATAGTCACTCTATAGAGACGTGAATGCTCCTGTCGATTGAAAGTCGAAGATATCTCTAGTTTGGCGTAGCTCTTTGATGTTCTATTTGGATCCCCTTGGACTTAAAGCAGATCTTCGAGGCGGATATCTTGACACTGTCAGTGTTCAATTTATTATTTGGTAGTTTGGCTCGTTGACCCCATTTATGCACTTGAAAAACAAGCAATTAATGAGGACATCCCAATAATTTTTGTCTTTTCTTTTGGTTTTATTAAACACATTTGTCGAAAATCAAACAATATAATTGGTCATGTGGCTAAGATCGGATTGGAGATTATCAAAGAAATATTCAACAACAAAAAAGGGAAAATCAAACAAATAGTATTTTTAGAACTTTCAATGTAATTATAATTTATTTCTACAATTGATGTAAATTTAAATTTAGAATATTAAAAAATATGAATGAGTTATATAGACCCGACCCGATCTCACCCAACCCAGGGTTACATTGCGGGACACTAACCCACCTCCGTGGGTTAGAAGAAGGAGATTGAATAATACTTATTTTACACAAGTAATATTGTCTCTCTCCTCTCGCTAGCTCTCCCTCTCCCTCTCTCTCTCTCTCTCTCTCTCTCTCTCTCTCTCCCCGAGCAAACTGCTTCGTTTCTCTTTTCTCTGCTCTTGGTTGGCCTCGTTGCAGACACACACATCGCCCTCGCTTCCAATCCGCACTTTTCAAATGCCATACCCTTCATCTTCATCTCCTGTGACCTTAATCGGCACTTCGCTGCAACTTTTGTTGCACAATCTTGTCCGGACTACTACTGCTTTCTGATGTTAAGAGTCTCATCGGATGCGAAGGATTGGTTGATTCTATTGGTTTATTAGGGCTTTCCGGTTTGGTTGATCAGAGCTTAAAGACGACAAAGTTGGGTTTAGGGTTGCCTCGGCCGCCATGGCTCCCGGGCGTAAGCGTGGAGCGAACAAAGCCAAGGCTAAGAGTCAGTTAAGCTTAGGTGATCTCGTTCTTGCCAAGGTTAAAGGCTTTCCTGCCTGGCCGGCCAAGGTCTGTTGTTTCATTCACTATTGTTACCGAATGATAAATTTCACAGTTGACAGTTTTACATGAGAACATTAGGGTTTCTCAGCGGGTTGAATTGGGAAATGCAAGTAATTATCTTTAGGGAAGTTGCTTTTTGGATCCGTTAAGTAATTACGATTTATTTTGTAGATTGAATATACTGAAAAGTTTTGAGTTTTTTGTTTGGCTATGTTTGCATTGCATGGTTGAACTATACTTATTATTTTCTTCTAATATTTCGGTTTTACTGGTATGCTGGTTTTGCAGATTAGCCGCCCTGAGGATTGGGAACGAACACCTGATCCTAGGAAATACTTTGTCCAGTTTTTTGGAACTGAAGAAATGTAAGTATCTGGGTTTACTCTTTTTATGTGCTTGTTTTTTATGCTGCAAATATATTAAATGTTCCATGATATTTAGCAATCAAATTGCTGTTGTATGACTTGGACATTGTGCAACGGCATGGTTGCTTCATTTTGATTAATTGGTTGTGGGTTAGAATCTGGTAGCAACCTTCCTCTGAAAATGGGTGAAGGCTGCTTGCATTAGGATCCTCCCCAGACCTCACACTGGCGGGAGCCTTGTGCACTTGGCGCAATTATTTTAAATTTGGTCATGGCTTTGAGTTTTCTGTTATTAATAATTCAAATTGATTCTTATAGGAAACATTAATTACTTGGTCATGCTTTTTATTATTACGAGTTAGATTGATTATTGTGAGGAATGTTAGTTACAATCAGACAATTAATGTAGCCTGTTTGAATAAGGTTAGGCTTTTGCGTAGAAGAACATATCATTCTTCGGCACTATGGACCTCATAGTGAGCTGAATCCCCCGTGTTCTGGCAGGCCATTTGCTTCTTAAATTTGTGAAGAATGTTGAAGTTTTTAGAATGGATTCCAAGGGAAGATTAGGCAGTTGTTCCTACATGGGTTCCTCATCATTTCATGCAAAATTGAGTGTTGGATTGTTCTTGTTCTTAGTTGGTGGGTTCCTGGACAGAAATAGGTCTTCTAAATAGTATTCTTTGATAGGAGATGTACCTATGAATTGAAAAATTTCTGTAAAATGTAAATAGGATCCCTTGACATGAAGATATCTGTATTTTAAAGTATTGAAAATTTTTCAAAACAGGTTTCAGGAACTTGACAACATTAGAATATCAAGAATAGCGGAAAAGCAAGACACATAGAGGCAAAACTAACCTTTTTAGCAGTTAATTTTGGGGCGACGTTGTCGGCCCATGAAGATACACTGCAGGAAATGATCGAGATGTTAAGTCAATAAACATAATTTGCACCACGTTGCATGTAGAAACAGATGATCTTACTTTAACAAAATTAATTATTTATGGATATGAAAACAGATGTCCTAAGCCCTCTGAAACGTGTCTTCTTGTATCCTAAACAAACTCAAACTGACAAATTCTGATACCTATACCGTTGACATATAAATTTAACAAAAAAAAGAGTTATAAATGCACCACTTGTTACTTTGACAGATTTTTCATTTCCCTGAATAGTCCTACATGTCGAATGTGTCTGAACTGAATTTTTTTCCACTAAAAGGGAAAAGAAAAAAAACTGAACTATTTCAGGACCAACATTTGGAAGTCAACTTTTATACATGGGGCTTCTGAATGTGAGGCTGGGCTCACCAATAACGTAATCCCAGGCATTTATTCATAATAATGTTGCAGTGCTTACACCAGTAGGTGGAAGATTTCAACTGAAGATAAGGCTATAGATCAAGCACACAGATTGATTGGAAAATATAAGATAATAGAAGGTAGAAGAAGGCTGACAGAAGACAAAGAGGAATAGGATGGGTCCCTCACCCACGGCCTTCTGATGTAGACTTGCAGTAGATCAGGCACACATTGATTGGAGAATGAAGGAAACTAGAAGGTGGAAGAAGGGGAATTGGGTTGGGTCTCACCAGTGGCCTTTCACTGTACCAGTCTCTCTCAGCCATATCATCAAAGCAACCATATAAAATAGAAGCTTGTCTAAATTAAGTCCCACACATGATATAAATGTTTCTTAAAATATTAGGACCAAGAAAACTGGAAGTATTTTCATATTTCCCTTCAAGGAATTAGGAATTGGTCTTCAATTTGATCTACACACAGCTGGATGTGGGCCCCTCTAAACTGCCTTTCTTTTATGAGTATCTCAGTAAGTGATAATTTCCGGAAACAGATCCTATGTAACTTCTGTGTTGTAAGCCATTTCTCCTCCATATTGGGTCCACATGGCTGATTTAGGGAGCTCTAACTCCTCCATATGTGGGAGGTAAAGAGGAAAATTTCAGCTTCCTAAAATACTGAAACTTATAGCTGGATAACGAAATTTCTAGATCAAACCAAATGAGATCATAGAAAATCCACGTCAACTCCTGCTTAGCTTTTAAAAAAATCTTGTCCATGAGATTTTGTAGTGATGCCTATTCAAGTTTGCACGATTTGCATGATAAATTTCCAATTGGAAATCGAATGCATTAAGTGTCGATCTTGTCCACTGCCCTTCTTTAGCTCTGGCTCCAAGAAGTGTACAACTGAGTCACAAATGATGTAAACCGGGCAGGACCTCATGGGTAACCAATTTGGATTAATATTGTGGAAGTTTCACCACTTGATGGAGATCTGAGTAGCAGAAGATATAGTTGAATGTACTCCAGACTTGCAGGGGATCAAGCACTTAGATTTACAACATCATCAAACATCAAACACTTAGATTAATTGGAAATGAAAAAAAATGGAAGGTAGAATAAAATGGATAGTAGGAAGACGGGGTATAGGGAGGTTTCTCAGTCTCTCACAAATGAGTTTTCACCATACCTGTTCCTCACAGCCAGTAATGGCTTAAAGAAACCTCATATTGACTGTCAGTCTCCCACATGACTTTTCATGGCCAGTAAGGGCTTTAAGAAAGCTCATATTTTTCCCCCAATTCAATCATGGACTGTATCAGCCTTGTTCTTTATTTAAGTATTAACTGATTACATGCAGAGTCCTCTAGAAATAAAATAAAATTGTAATAGCAATCTGCTCACTAACAAATAAATAAAATGAGGTCCTATTAGCAATCTACTTAACTAACAAATGAAGAATCTTGGAAAAAAAGCTACTCATTAGACAACCCTATAAAATAGAACCCCTATGCAAGGTATTGTTGAATCCTTAAGTATTGGACCACTTAACCAAAAAAAAAAAAAAAAGAGCTGGATGAATAATGTGGATACATTACCTTGGACAGACCCGAACCCAGTTGGACATCGAAATGAAAATGAACCAGGGCCAGTTTGAGTTTTTGGATCTCCTAGAATATATTATGGTTTTTGGGAAATAATGTCTTTTTGTTTGCTTTAGAAGTTAGCTGTGTAGTGCATTTGGTTTCCAAATCTTCTAATCTTTCTTATTAGAATTAATTTCCTAGTTATAGAATTGGTCTTTATTTGTAGGAGTCTTTTGTTTCTCTTTTATAATATGATGTCATCCCCATCATTGGAGATGGAAAGAATCAATGACTTGAGTTGAGTTTTAGAGTTGCGTGTAGAGTGTTTGAGCAAGCTTCCCTCTTTCTGTAGCATTCCCTCTCTGTTCAGGCAGTAACAGCAAGCCCCCTCCTTAGCTGTCGTTATCGTCTCCTCCTTTTTTTTCTTTCTTTCTCTTCTCATCTTTCAGAGAGTCTTTTTTCTTCTAATTATTCGATTCTCCTGCTTTTTTCTTTCCCCAACTGGTTTATTATTCCCCACTGTGGCCCATGGGATGAGAATACTAGATTTAAAATAAAAGCCACGGCTATTCCTCAGTTGTGGAACTGTTGTCTGGGTGAGCTTGCGGGCAACCTAATAAGGGTCGTTCCAGATGGGGTTACTTACTCTCCGTGCAATTGGTATTTGCTTGCCAACTTGATCTTCACACAGCTGGCTGCAACCAGATCCTACATAACTTTCATATTGTAAACCATATCTTTTCCATGTAGATCCCCAAATTTGATTTTAAGAAGTTCTTTTTGTGAGGCCATAAAAATATTAGTTTCAGTTTCCTGAAAAGTTGGAAACTTACTGCTGGATATAACTTCTCTTTCTCCAATTCCCAAATATCAGCTCTTTGTCTGCTCATTTTCACTTTTGTCTCAATAAATCATCCTTGGTCTGTACCAATTACTCTCCCATTTATGTGGCCTTTATAGCTGATGTAAACTGAGGTATATTCTTTCAGTTTCGGATGTAGCCAGGGCCGAGCTTGTGCTCTGTTTGATCTAATGAGCACCTCCCAGGTTGCTAGAATCTTGTGGCCGATCATATAGGATTTCAGTTTGAATATGGTTTAGTTACCAACAGATCTGGTTGAGACTGAAAAATGAGGATTCTTTTTTCTTTTTTTGTTTTTTTTGTTTGAGGGGAGGGACTGGTGGGGTGTTAACAGGCCTAGATTATAACATTACAATGTAGGGGTGAAGTTTACACATTATGTTAAGAAAAGTATCTCTTTTATCTACCATATCTATGAAAAGTGGTTTAATATTACACAAGGGATCAATCTATGGTTGATTACTATAGTGCATATAAATGGATTTTGGAAGAATTGGCTGTTTATCTACCCTTTACTACAAATGCTAAAAAACTACGAGAACAAAGGGCCGAAATACAATTGTCAAAATTTCTCGCTGGTCTTAAACTCTGATTATCAGCCTATTCGAAACCCAATACTGACAAGCGAAAAGGTACCATCTCTATCTGAAAGCTTCCTTTGATTACTGCGCATGACTCTTGCAGGAAATATTGTTGCCCCACCTAAAGGGAACTCAGCCATGGTGGCTGGCTGTGGGCGAGGGCTTCCATCTCAAGGTAGAGGAGCTTGAGAGCCTCGGTCTTGGGACGAGGTAGAGGAAGAAGTTCAATATGTTCTGAAAAAGCTTCAACAATATGTAGTCATTGCGATATACATAATCATACTGAAGAAACATGTTGGGCAAAGCATGGTAGACCAGATTGGGCAGATAATCTTAATAATCAGTGTCGGTTTGAAGCTGCAAGCATTGCTGAAGCACCTTCAAACTCTAATTTGGGTAATTCGGCCACTAAAGATGAGTTCTCTTAGATCCTTCAGCGCCTTAAACAGCTAGAATTTGAAATTCTACCAGAGACGAGAGAGAGAAAAGAGAGGATGAAGAAGAGAGAAATTGTGTGTATTCTCTCCTTCCCCTATAATGCTTTATTTATAATGTAAGTTATAGCCCTATACTATTTTGGAAAGTAAATATTGATGAGGATTACAACAAAAAATAACATAACAAATAAATCATGATCTTCACACTCTAGCTCTGACTTGTGCACTAAGTAACTTGCTGCCCAAGCTAATTCGAACCCCCCTTAAGTCAGTGTATATACATTATCAAGACCGAGTTTAACACATCCAAACTTGAAAAAGAGGGTCTATGTACAACTTTAGTGAGTAGGTCTGCCAATTGATCATCTGATCGAACCAGAGGAGTAAGAATGGTGCCTTTTAATACCTCATCTCGAACAAAGTGGAGTTCCACCTCAATGTGCTTCGTACGCTTCTTAAAGATGGGATTACTTGCCATATAAGTTGCTGGTTGGTTGTCATAGAAACTTACATAGGCTCTTTCATTCGAAACCCAAGTTCCTACATAAGTCCATTAATCTATAGTAGTTCTAACACTGTATGGGCTATTGCTTTGTATTTAGCTTTTGCACTAGATATATCCACAATTGTTTGTTTCTTGCTCTACCAAGTAATAGGATTTTTCCTAAGGAAAGTACAATAGCATGTGGTAGATTTCTGATCATTTTCTGAACTTGCTCAGTCAACATCTGGATATGCCTGTACTACAACACTAGTATTAGGTTTGTAAATCAACCCTTTTCCTGGAGCACCCTTTATTAACTCAAAATCTTGTATACGGCTCTGCAATGCTTCTTCTTAGGTGTTTGCATATACCTACTCACTACTCTTAACTACATATGAAATGTCTGGTCGTGTGACTGTTAAATAAATCAACTTTCCTATAAGTTATTGATATCTGTGGGGGTCTTCATAGTCTTCCTCATTGTCATCATCAAGGCTAAATTTTCCATCCATTGGGGTTTTAACTGGTTTACATTCAAGTTTGCCAATTTCGACCAGTAAGTCAAGGACATATTTCCTTTGGGAGAGGCTTATTCCTTTTGGCTTTTCACCACCTCAATTCTTAGAAAGTAGGTTAGGTGGCCCAAATAAGTAATCTGAAATTGTTGCTGTAAATATTTGTTGACTTTATTAATGCCTTCCTCATCATTTCCAGATACAATGATGTTGTCTATATAGAAAACCAAAACCACATTTTTATCGCCTTCCTTCTTTACTATCACTAAATGATCTAAGTAGCATGTCTGGAAACCACCTTTTGAAACCATAAAAGCAAACTTATCATACCACTCTCTCGATGACTGTTTTAAATTGTAAATGGAGCGATGAAGTTTACATACCGTAGTAGAATTTCCCCCTTGAGCAACATACTTAGGGGGTTGCTCCATGTACACTTCTTTTGTAAGATCACCATGGAGGAATGCAGTTTTGACATCTAACTGGTACAAGGGCCAATTTAGATTGGCAACTAGGGAAGGAAGAATCCATACTGAATTTAATCTAGCCACTAGAGAGAAGGTCTAAAATAATCTAGTCCATATGTTTGGGTATATCCTTTGGCCACAAGACACACTCTTAACCACTCAGCTGTCCCATCCGCATGGTATTTAACCACATATACCCATCGATACCCCACAATTCTTTTCTGGGAGGTAAGTCCACTAATGTCCAAGTGTTATGAGAATGCATCACATTCATCTCAGTGTCCATTCCAACCTATTAGGCGGGATCATGTAGGGCTTCGGTCAGAGAAGTAAGGTATGGGGTGATCAGTAAGAGATTTTTCAATAACTTGATAGGCCGAAGGTAAATGGGAAGTAGTCAAAAAGTTGGTTATTGGGCAGGCTACATTGGCAGTATTTTTCTGAGTGCAAAATCTTTTAGGTTTCCGTAGAGCAATCGGTAGGTCCTCAGAGTTTTTAGCAACATGAATTGGTGTAGAATCATGCAGGGTCCTACCTGGGATCATTTGCCATTTTCTTCCTTCTTTGATAAGTTCATAGGGGAACTGGAGGTGCTTCTATAGGTGGATCATCATGTATAGGTATTATAGGAAGAGGAGGATCAAAATTTTCAGAATCAGGTTTAGAAGCATAGTATGGGTTATTTTCAAAAAAATTGACATCTGCAGTAACATGATGGCGATGGTTAATGGGGTCAAAACACTTATAACCTTTTTGGGTTTTAGAGTAGCCCGAAAATATACATTTAACGGCTCGAGGACTCAATTTATCAGATGGATGAAAAACATGACTGAAACAAATACACCCAAAAATCCTTGGAGAGAGATTAACAAGGGATGATCCAGATAAACAACTTGAAAGGAAATTTTATTTTGAAGAACTGATGAGGGCATGTGATTAATCAGGGTACATGCAGTTAAAACAACATCACACCAAAACCTTTTTAAGAACGTTCATGTACAACAAAAGTGACCATGTGACCTTTAGGAGATGTCTATTTTTTCTTTTTGCGACTCCATTTTGTTGTGGATATTAGAGCAGCTTGTTTGATGGACGGTCCCTTTTGAAGCACAAAATACCGAAATCTCATTTTTTGTATACTCTAGGGCATTGTTTGACCGAAACACTTTAATTGTTTTGCCAAATTGTGTTTGAATTTCAGTAAAAAATTGTTGAAAAATTGTCATAAACTCAGTTCTGAATTTTAATGAGTATACCCATGTCATTCGAGTATGTTTATCGACAAAAGTCACGAAGTACTCATAATTGAATTGGTTTGAAACCTTACAAGGACTCGATAGGTCTGAATGCAATAAACCAAATGTTTCTAGACTAATAGAATCAGACAAAAGAAAAGGCGTTTTATGGTGTTTACCTAACTCACAAGCTTCTAATTCAAGAAATGTAACATTCTTGCAAGAGGGAACCACAATTCTAAGTATTGATAAAGAAAGGTGACCTAAATGCCTATGCCATTGTAATGCACTCAATTCTGTAACAGAATTAACAACAGTGGAAGCTAAGGCAGATGATTCCAGGTAATAAAGGCCATCCTGTTAATGTCCTAAACCAATCGTTCTCCCTGTCCTGTTGTCTTGAAACTCACAAAAAGCTTGATTAAAAATAATAATGCAATTGAAATCACGGGAAAGTTTACTAACAGATAAGAGATTCATAGGAATATTAGGTATAAAAGCTCAGATTTTAGGGCAAATTGTGCCCTGCAATGGTCCTTGTTTAGATGCGCCAACCACATGACCTGGCGGAACTTGATTTCCCTTGAAAATGTTTTAATTGTTGAAATACTGGAATTGATTGCCATGTTTGGCGACATCAGCATAGATTGGTTGTTTGATGGTAGATTAGGCTCTTCTGCTTTTACGTGGGGGACGACATAACTGGGCAGCTTTGGTTTTCCCTTAAGTGTATCATAATGATTGAATTAGTGACAAGCTAATTATTTAAGTTGTGCGATACCTGTGATTCACTTAAAGACCAATCCGTAAATTCTAGGAAGTATTTATACTTAGATGATATAGCCATTGATATAGCCTACAATCAGTGTTAGTATTCTATCAATTATCATTGTCTTAGTATGATGCAGAACTAGGAACTGATATCCATTGTAGAGTATTACTTGTTACTTTGACGTCTTTTACTCAACCTGATCTACGGATTCTCCATCTTGTTTTCAGATGCTCCTTCTGTTCGCGTCCTTTTTTTTTTTTTTTTTTTTTTTTTTTTTTTTTTGAATATTGAAGGACCAATGCCCCTTCAGGCTGCAACATGTGTAGCCCCTCTGCTTTTTTCCACAGGCCCAATCCTCATCCCTTGTGCTTCTGTTCTCGTGTGGCAAGGGCTGGGACTGCTGTGTACAGGCTGACAGCTTGTGGCCAAGAGATGCTTTTAAGTGGTTCTCCTGAACCTGCAAACCCTGGGGGTTGGGGCAGATATGTCTGGTAATATATTATGTTCCTTGATTATTTGGTAGAAGCAGAAGAAAATGGGTGAAAGTGTATTTCTTTACCACCTTATATTATCGTATGAATGATTTCTAGTTATATGTGAAGTATTTCAGGTTGATGCAACCAAAACAATTTTAATTTATCGACTAAAAATTATTATTTATATTTCATGAAATCAAGCATTAATTAAAATTCTAATCATACCAAAACTGGCCTTATTTTTATTTTTTTTCACTTTTCACATTAGAGGGAAGGACAACTTTGTAACAAACTTCCAGTTGTAGTGGTTAAAGAACTAGGTGATCCAAAAGCTTGAATACAATTCTGAATGAGTTTGAGTGATATTAAAGGAAGTGTTCCATATAGCCGCTTGTTCATAACAAATGTAAATTGTACACACTGACATATGTAGTGTATGTCAAGGTCTAATGGGTCAATTCTGGATGTGAAAATAAAGTACAATTTCTTTTGTTTTGGGAGCCCTCTTCCGATGGTATGGTAGCTGTTCTATCAATAGCTCTCGCCAATTGTGTCAGTGAGCAGGTGGTAGGTTTATGGGGAGGGGGGATTGCATACTCATTCACATAGGATAAGAATATAGGACAGATGTGAATTTAGTGGCTGACATTAGTTGTTTGACTCCTAAGTTTCTACTTGGATTCAAACAGAAGCAACTATAGTGATGTGGAATTTACTTCTTCTAAAGCAGAGGCACCTAGAATCACTTATGTGATTAAGATTACATTTGACTCTAGACAAGAGGAAGGTTTAAAAAAAATAAAAATAAAGGCCAAAAGGAATTGGTCCTTGAGGGTGAGAAATTGGCTTGAGCCAACAAAACAGAACTTAGGTAATTTTTCTTCTTTCCTATTCTTTGTATTGTTCTTATTCATTCAGATGTAATTTTCCTTCATCTTTTTCTTTTTTGGGGTTGAACTCTGGTTCTTGAGCCCTTGTGCTTGTTTTCTTCTTATTATTCTAATGCCCTCAAAACTTTGGTTTTGAATTCCTCTGTGTTGGCCATGTCTTTTTCTTTCCAGTTATCATAAGTTCTTTTAGTGGACATAATTATCACTAGATTCCGACCCCCCCTTCTTACATAAGCATTGTGAGTCCGTACAAAGCCCTTGTTGCAGGTTAATGGATACGACCTATAACACCTGGCATTTGACTGGAATCTGGGTATGTTGGGTAAAACTATTAGGTTTCCTTTTAGTGATGAAATTATGGAATGAGATCTAATAGATCTGCTCAAGATCATGGTTTTTTGAGATCTTGAGACGAGATCTTTGGCAAGACCCTTGAAATGCAATAACTTGGTTTGACTGAGATCTCGGTCCACCTAGCCTGTTTAAGTTCCCCATTTCGAGCGTGACCCTCTTGACTCACTGACAACTTCCCAAGTTCATTTTTTTGTGGGGATTTTTGTCTCCTCTTGCCAATAGCTTTCCTAAGCCACAACAACTATTCATGGGCCCAAGCCTGAATTGCAAAGGAAATCTGAGGCCCAAAGTGAAATAAAGCTTCTACAGGCCTAGGGGCAGGACCCTTGTGTGTGTTGGGGGAAGGTCGTTGGCAACAGAATGTGAAGCATGAGCCCAACACTTCTGGTTTGAACTTATGATTAATATATGGTGGTTGTATTATTGTATTCTCGGGAGTCGAGATTGTGATGTTCTATTGTACTTATATGGATGGAATTCTCTTGCTATTTAAGTTATTTGATGTGTCTTATCACTTGCTTTTCATTTATATGTCCTAATGGTTCTACATTTCATGTTTTATACCCTTGCATGTTCATTCCTGCAGCATGTCGGTTTCAAACTTAGGGTTGAGGTAGAACTCATATGTAGGGTTGTTTTCTCACAAATCTAAGAGCACCAGTGTGTTCAAAAGGCTTAAAATAGGCTAAATACGAACTTTGAGCCCCAACCTGACCCTTGAACCCCCCTGAGATGGGCCCTCAAGTTCATTCGAATTGGCCGGAGAAAGTACCAGATCTTGAGTGAGATCTTGCTTTTTCTCAAGGGCGAGATTGCCCTCGAGAGCAAGATTTGGTGCTATGGATGAAATCATAGATTGTTGCTTATCGACTGAGAGCATTGCAGGAACTTATTTCTTGTTCTGGATGTGCCATCTAGGACTTTTGTCATCATTTAGTTTGCTCCCCCCAATTGTTAATTACCCTTCCCTTCGTGGTACGAGATCTTGTGGATTCCTGGAGAATTTATGTTTGTGTTTCATATGGTGTTTAGGAGATTTGAAGATAGCAGATCAATTGACAAAAGAGAACTGATTTACAAGATATGATGCATCTGTATTTAACATTTAATGCATCTATTCAAAATATTGAATCTAGAAAGCAAAAAGATGAATTTTGTATTCTTAAATATTCTGATATATGTTATATATGGTGATTAAATTTGTTATTACTATGAAGGAATTGAGCTGATTTCCATATGCATAGAAAGTAGTTTTGCTGGACAAAAACTGCTTCATTTTATTGGTGTCCCATATTTTCACAAATTCTTGACGCATATCCAGGCAAAAACGAATGGGACCTGATTTTCATTGATTTTTTGTTCCATGCTTCCAGTGCATCTGGTTTATCTGTTGTCTTTGCAATTCTTTCTCATCTTCTTGGAAGAATGGTTACTACTTCTGGCTTCATTATTGGTACCTTTCTTTTTTCTCTGCAGTGCTTTTGTTGCCCCTACTGATATTCAGGTATTTACAAGTGAAGCAAGGAATAAATTATCTGCTAAGTGTCAAGGTAAGACTGTCAGAGATTTTGCTCGTGCAGTGAAGGAGATCTGTGAGGCTTTTGAGGAATTACAACAGGAGAAGTTGGGTGCTTGTAAAGATGATATTGATAAGACAGCTCTTGGCTCCTCACTTTCAGTGGATGGTGTAGATGCAGAAGTGAATGGTCAGGGTCAGATAGAGACACTTGAACAGAAGGAAAGTCCAAGTAATGAGGCATCAGGTGATGCTGGGTATGGGTTGGAACGCTGTTCCAATAGGCAGTGTGAGACTGATGAGGTGGATACAATGCCTAGTGCCTCACAAAATACAGAGCAGAATCCATCTCCAGTTTTATCCATTAAGAAGAGGAACAAATCATCCAATAATGGCACAAATTTGCCTAAGAAAGAGGCAACCCATGTATCTAAACAGAATGTTCCTTCTCCACTCCAGGAAATCTCTGGTGATAAGGATAGAGACGGTGAGGATGTTCACCCTGATGCTGAAGGAAGTTCTCCTTGTGGTCCAATTGATGGTGAAACTGATGGTACCCCAGCTTTAGCTTTGTCTGTCTCTCAGAAGCACTCTGGTGGAGGACAGAAGGCAAAAAAGACAGTTACAGTATTGAAAAGGGAGCAGGAGGCTGCAGTTGAAGTAGTAAAAAAGAAAACTTCAAGGCTGTCATTGAAACATGATGGCTTTGATTCAGAAGGCTCTGTTGGTCATCTTGACTCTGGAGCACATCTACAAGATCGAGGACAAAATGAAATTGCTCCATGTGATACCATTAGGATTTCACATGAACATGAATTGGGATCAGATTTGGGTGTCAACAATGAAAAAAAGGTAAAAAACATGGTAAAAGCTAAAAAGAAAAGGAGAGCTGATTCACTTGAACAATGTGATGTTGGCAAGGATGGTATAGACAATACCAAGGAGGGGGGCAAGGATGAGCAATCATTTTCTAAGAAGAAGACCCAACCTGGGCATAAAGTGAATAAGTTGGCAGCAAATGAAGACTCACGTCCTGCCAAAAAGCCAAAGCGAATATGCATTGGTGAGGATACCACCCAGAAATCTGTCACTAAAAATTCAAGGGATGATTCTCTTAGTCCAGGTGGTGTTGACAACAAAAGTAATAAACCTATGGAGAGTAAAAATGAAGCAGTTTTGCCACTGATGAAGCGCCGTCGCTGGACATTGGAGGCAATGTCTAATTGTGCCACAGAGGCTTCTGGGGGTAAAACACAGAGGAGTTCTGACATCCATAAGAATAATGTTTTGAGCACAGATTCTGATGAGTCTCCTGTTAAATTCCAGTCAAGACGGAGAGGGGTTTGTCGGTTGGATGATCATGATGAACAAGAAAGTCTTAAAACTCCTGTTCATGTGGGACCAGCCAGCTTGTCTAAGGATTTACCCTCAAAGTTGTCAGCTTCTTCTCAGAATGCACATCATGAGAATCTCAATGATGCTCAGCCGAATATTAGAGATGGCATGGATGATCATGTAGGTTCTGCTGGACCAGTTGAGAGCCCTTCAAAGGATGGAATATCCTCTGCCAAACTTCCTCATAAACCTTTGACACCCAAATTAAAGCAAAACGGAGAGAAAAAACTGAGAAAGCCAATGGCAGCACAGGCTTCTCATAGCCCTGGTAATTCGGAAGCACAGAAATCATCCACCAAGGAGGGTAAGCCAACCTTACTTTCTCCGAAGGATGGATTGGCTACTGCTGTGAAGCAAGTGGAGCACAAAGTCATCAAGCTTCAGACTAAAGCATCCAGTTCCACTTCTAAAAAGTCTCAGGCTGGGACTGCAAAAGGTTCTGGTCTGAGTTCTGATGGCTTAAGCCATTCTTCCAATCAAGGAACAATCCAGAAGAGCAAGCCAGCCTTGACTGCAGAAAAAGTGAAGATGAATGTAAAGACTAGTTCACAGATGAATGATTCTGCTGCTGTGGAGTTCTCTACCCTCAATGATTCTCAGTTAGGCGAACGGTATGCATCACCTTTGCTATTGCCTTGATTTACTTTTGGCAATTTGGAACTTCTCATGTTTATTTTATGTGCTTTCTCCTTTCCAGATCCAGTGCCGTTGGTGACGATAGAGCTACCGCTTCGTTGACAGACTCCATGTCAATGAAGCATCTTATTGCAGTTGCGCAAGCAAAAAGAAAACTTGCCCATTCACAATCTCTTTCTCATGATCATTCTATCCCAACATTTGTTTCCACCAGTACAGTGATTCAGGAAAGAAGCCCAAGTCCTGCTTCTGCAGTTCAGCCCTTCTTGTCTGGCACTAGCCATTCTATGCAGCATGATGTAAAGGGAGTCTATGGGCACTCATCCCTGGCGTCTCCATCTCCTCATTCTCGTCAAGTTGCTTTGCATAATCAACTAGAGCATGAAGATCCTGAAGAAGGAAGAGTCAATTCAGGACAAAGGGCACCTGGAGGGTCATTAAGTGGTGGTACTGAGGCAGTTGTTGCACGAGATGCTTTTGAAGGAATGATAGAGACATTGTCAAGGACAAAGGAAAGTATTGGCCGTGCAACCCGTCTAGCAATTGATTGTGCAAAGTATGGAATCGCCAATGAGGTTGGTAGTACTGACTATATTTTCTTGTCTTTTATGTTATTCAATGCTTGTTTCAACTTTTATGTAGACTTATTGTCCGATAAAATGGTTAACAATTTGTACCCGATTATCATCACACTCACAATTGTATCAGGTTAAAGCATCTGATATAACATATATTTTCTGAGAATTGGCTTCATACCAGGAAGCTATTTTTAAATACATTTATGTTTCTGTGTTGGAAAAAGTATTTTGCTGGGTAAATCTTCCCTCACCTGTTCCAGCTGATGGGTCATTGAAGATGTAAGATGGCTGCTTTGATGGTTCTTTGACTTGATTCTTCCTTCGTTATGCTCTACAGCTGCACATAATATATATTTTAGAGATTCAGCTTTTGTTTTGTCTCCACTCTATGTTATGTAAACATGTATATCTCACATTTTATGCATGATTACGTACAGCGAAAAAAAGCCAAGCAGCCTGTATAATATGATTCTTTTGGTGCAATGATGCCTTGCTGCCTATCATTTTTATGTCCTTTGAAGTTAGTGAACTTCATCCCTTTAAATTCTTCAAATAACAGATCCAGTATCTAGCCCAAGTGTCCAATATCTATTCACCTTCTGAGCAGCTTGGTTTTGTACTGCTGTGCTCTGGTATCTTCTATATTCCGTTTTTCATTTTTTCATTCTTATTATTAATGCACTGCCATAGTAGTGGTAGACAGTAGACTATCCTTTTCGTTCCTTCTTTCTTCTTCTTCTTTTGTTTTTGGGGGTGGGGGGTTCCTTGCGTTGACAATCACATCATCCTTTGCCATCTGATTCTCTTATTGAGTTCTCTTGGTAAAAAGCAGTTGTTAGAAACTTTGTTTCTGAGATCAAACCTAATTACAAGAGTGAAGCAGTAGGCTTTCTGGGGTGCAGCTACCCAAATTTGTCGAGAGAATAGGGAGTACGAGGGAAGAATTGGCAGCAAAAGAAAACCACAGTAAGCAACCCTTCAAGTATAGTTAAGAGACTTTTGGGTCACAAGGGGAAATCAGTTCGTCAACAGAAACATTTTAATCGCAACACTCCTCTGAATGGCCAGGCTATGTAACCTTGTTCAATTGTGGAATTATTCTTCTACGAGTGTGTTCCATGAAGTCTTATTCTCCATTTCCTACAGGAAATTTCAGTCTTTCCGGACTGCTTCTCCTAGTTGTGGAATCATTCTTCCATGATCCTGTTCTATAGTGACTCTAGTCCTAACTTTTCACTTATCCCACCCAACAAGATCCAACCTTAGAAAAATTAGCATTCTCCACCTGAAAAGTATGTTCTCTGTACTTACAATTTTTCTACATGCTTGTGAATTATCCCACCCAACAAAAGTTACCTCTTATTTCAAACTGCAACACCAGTTGCTAAGATTGTAATATGAAAGATTTTGAATGCAATCTTTGCTCTTTTTGTCATCATTAGGAACATGGTGGAAGATCTCACCACCTCGAAAAATCGAGATCTCGGTCGAGATATGCAAATTTTTGGCATCAACTAAGTGGCCCATCTCGGTGGGGTTTAGGGTCCCAATCGGGCTGAAGCTTGGTATTTAGCCTATTTAAGGCCTTTGAACGCATGGGTGATCTTGGATTTGTCAAAAAACAACCCTAAGTATGATTTCTAAGTTTACCTATAGTGTGAAACCGAAATATTGTAGGACTAGGGAATGCAAGATTATACAACATGTAATATAGAACCTTTAAGGCATATAAATGAAAAACAAGTTTATCAAATGCATCACATAACCTAAATGGCATCAAAATTCTATCCATATGAGTATCACAATCTCAATATTCAAGAATAAAATAATCAAATTATACAACCATTAGAAGTTCTATATAAGTAATAAAATCATAAGTTCATAAGACAAGCAGAGAATGATTGATCTTCCTTTGACGTTGTAGATGTGCTAACAGTAGTTGCAAGTGAAAATCCAGCCAAAATCCGCAAAAAAAGGGTGAAAATTTAGAGTTCTAGCGAGATCTCGAGTGAGATATCCCAACTCTCTGCTCTCGATCTCCATCTCCTCTCGCTTCTTTGAAAAAGTGAGATATCTTGCAAGATCTCCCACCATGATTAGGAAGATCAATAAGCTGAAGCTGTTCTGAGTAGGTGTGGCATGCTTGTGTGGTGAGTTAAATTTTAAATCCTTTGCTGAATGCAGGTTGTGGAACTGCTCATCCAAAAGTTGGAGAGTGAGCCAAGTTGCCATCGCAAAGTGGACCTGTTCTTTCTTGTGGACTCCATCACACAATGTTCTCATAGTCAGAAAGGTAGGGTCTGGGATAATTATATATGTGGAGTTAACAATGTGATACAGTTTTCTAATGCCGTCTATTTTTGGTATTATGTCAAGGGCATGATATGTTGGTTGTGTCTATATTGTAACACCATTCTTGTGGATAACATAGTGAGCAATGGATTTTTGTTTGTAATGTACTCTGATTACTTCCAACTTCTAAATAATCATCTTCACCCCCTAGGTAAAGATTTTAGTTACTTCTCTCCTTTTTAATGGATGCATTCTCCTAATGTTATTATATTTTTAATTCATGTGGAAGGTATCTCCTAAGCTATATAATGCTAATGTTGCTTTTACTTCTCTTTGTTTTGATCCTTCTCATAATTCTCTTTGTTGCTGTGCTTATACATTGATTGATGTGTACCTGTTGTGGGGAGGGAGAGAGATACGATGCATATGACTTGCATGAAGGGCTTTATTTTTGGAATAAGCCTTGGGTTGCTTATGTTGGTGTTGGGCCTTTCATCCCATGAATTTTCTTTGTAATTAGCCACTTTAATGTGTAGAAGCTAGGAAAACAAGATTTATTTCACCTGCTTAGTTGGGTTTTGTATGGCAATGTTTCTTTTACACTGTTCCTGAGTCAGAAACAGATTTCTGTGTCTTAGTGTTGGGGTGTCTGTATCAACAAATGCTATATGGTAAAACTGGAAAAGAAATTTGTTTTTTTGTACCAGGAAAAAAAAAGGTAATACACAACCATTGCATGTAAAGAGAATAATTTCTTCTATTTTGTGGTGATGGTGGTGATTCGTGAATATTGAGTCTGTATTGTGTACATTATTGCTTTCAGTTTTTGGTCTCCCCACCCCTTTTTTCCTTCCCAGAGCTTCCTTTTGCTCTTTCTCATAACTGTAGCAGAACCATTTCTATTATCTGGTCTGTTCTCGAGAAAGGGGGAAAAAAGGGAAAAAAAACACAAAATGAACCAGGAAGACAATAGATCTATCCATTTCTTGCCCCACAACCCAGAATAGCACCAGAAATGACTTGTTGGAAGGTTGCCATAGAGACCTTTAGAGGCCTCTTTGTGTCAGTTTCCTTCATTATTTTAGTTCCACTAGCAATTGATGTCACATTATTAGTTAGGGATTTTGTTAGACCACCTCTTTTTAGTGTACAAGTCTCTTGTGTAATTTTCCTGGGGGCTACCTTGTATACAAATTTGAGTAATGTGAAGTGTGGGTGAGCATGCTAAGCCTATTTAACCCACAAATCAGTAAATTAGAAATAAAGATAGAAATTAGTAACTTAAGGTCCGAAACAAACCCAGCCATCAAAAGATTAGCCTTGGCTTGAATGGATATAGACAAGATAGTAGTAGAGAGAGCATTGCTGCAAGATTAACTCAATTCTGGTGGTTGGATTGAGGGATATGGCCTTGGTCTCCAGAATAGAAACTTATTAAACTTCAGCACTGTAGAGCAAACCAGCCTACTGATTGGCTCGAAACTTAATCAAGTGATGCATTGCTGCAAGTTTTTGTTATTGCTTGATTTTGATGGTTGGGTCTTGATGTTAACCAGGTTTAGGGCTAGGGGGAATTTGGTAGTTTCCCTAGACTTAGGGTTTGCCCGGGAAATCCAGCAAAAGGGGAAGTTTTTAGGGTTTCTAAGGTAATTTAGAGCCTGCTGAAACTGAATTCCATATCTGAATCCCATTGTAATCAGAATTCCATATTTGAATTTTGAATTCAAAGGCCAAATTAGGGTTTCGGCTAGGGTGGTAGAAGGCTACTCCTTGCTGCTTCTGCTGAACAGAGCTGACTTTCTGTTGCTATCCTGTCAACCAGAATGCGATTTTATTGATAGAACTTGATAAAATCAGATTTCTTGAATTTTAAATTATTTGCAGAATCTCAAGGAGGAAGTGATAGGTTTTCCTAACTAAGGTAAATAGGACTGATTTGTAAAGAATAATGTTAGGGCTTGAACCTAGGGCTTTTTGTGGTCCAGTTGGGGGTGAATGGAGCTGGGAATTGGGATTTCCTATTGGACAGGTTGCTGTATCGCTGGGAAGAGGGGGGGGAAGGGGAGGCTGTGATTACTATTACTAGAGAAGGGGGTACGGGAGTTGTGGGGCTTAGGGGCAGGGCTTAGGGTGGTCATAGGGTTTGGGGAATCTAGGGCTGCAGACAAGGGAGGGGAGGCAGGGAAGGGTGGGGGGATGGTGCTGAACTTACTTGACTGCTGAATTTGGATGCTGTGATGGCTTTGATGATTACTTGTGCTCTGCTGGGTTGAAGCACTCAACCAAGGCCGACCCAACAAGGAGACCCCAGTCCGCAACTCAATCAAATTATTAGTCATCAAACTGAATTTTACATTGCTAGAACATGCTATTTATAGCCTGAAAATAAAAGACACTGACTGGGAGATAAGGTTTCCAACTCTAGAGTACCACATTCAAAAAGGAATCAAATTACTACAAGAATAAAACCCTCGGATTGGAATCTTGTAAAGACACTTGACTTGGGACTCGTTAGCACTTCCAAATAAAAACAAACTATATAAGATAAAACCCCCCTTTGGATAAATAAATTTATCTTATCCACAACTAACTTTTAAAGGACTTGGAAACAAAAGTAGATCCATGACCCTTGGATTGAGGGGAATCTATTCAGATCCATATTGAGCCTTTAAAAGGGGCTGAAAATGACCAAAATACCCTTGGTGGCATTCGACCAACTTGGATTGGCCATTTGGATCTGGATTTTGGAATCCAATTATTTTCCCGGAGTGGGGGGTGGGGAGGGGTTCCTTGTGTTCACATCAGATCCACTTTTTAGGGTGGACGAAAAATAGAAACTTCTCATTGAATGGTGGAATGAAGTGGATGGATGAATGATTAACCGAATAGAGGGGGGACATGAGATGGAGTAAGGGCTAGTAGACCTAGTGTGGTTTGTGAGATGGAAAGGAGAAAGGAGGATTCGATTCACTAAATTCTAGTCATTGATCTGATTCAAGTGGAGGAGCAGCAGCAGCAGTTCAACAAAGGGCAGTAATAGCAGAATTCAAACCATAGTTGCCAAAGTGTTGCCTAGACGGTGCCTAGCGCTGCTTAGGCGGTTTTTTAAGGGCAAAAGTGATCATACACCTGTTAAGCCAAAATGTGTCATTTTTGTCAGTAAAGCGTTGCTTTGGCATCCTGAGCAACACTTAAACCAATGCAGTATATTTTTTTTGTTTTTTATTTTGGGGAAGTTGATTTCTTAATTTATAGAATTTGTTTTTTTAACCTTTTATTTCTATGTATTCTATTTACCAACTTTTCATTCATAAACTTATGTGAAATTTTTACACTCTGAACATGGGATCATACCTTTTTATTTGTTAAACCTAAATGAGTCAATTTGAGTCAAATGGATTGAATTGAATAAAGAAGGTTTTGTTCCCAGATTTTGGTTCAAGTCTTTAACAGCCTTTCCCTTCTGTTTTATACGTCATCATATAACAGACTTTTCATTCATCAATTCTGTTTTATACGTCATCATCTTGTGAATTGTAGATCTGTGGTTTAAGTCTTTAACTGTCTTTTTTCCCTCTTTATATTCAGAATTCTGGTTTACATGTCGTCCGTCATGTTGTAGATTGGAAATCTGTGATTTAGGATTTTAGCAGCCTGTTTTTCCCCCTTTTATGGTTTATGGTCATAAATTTGTTTTATATGGCATTATGTTGCAATTGTTAGCTATCTGAGTACTACTAATAAATATTAACTGATATTAGAATTTAGAAAAATTAAATTTGAATGCGATTGATTCTGCTTAAGCACTGCTTAGGCTATGCTGAAGCACTTAAGCAGTAGCTCAAGCACTTTAGATCGCCTAGTGCCTCATCAGCTATGCTATAAACATGAGAAGATGAAGCAAGGATAAGTGGAATGAGCCTTCTCAGCGAGGCTTCTTCAGTCCTAGGATTTAACAGTCAAAAACAAGATTCACTAGACCGTAGGTGTTTGACCTTTCCTTATCATTCAAATTGGGCAAGAGAATAACATACTCAAAGTGAAGCTTCAGATCAATTCATCATCATCATCATCAAGCCTTGCCCCAACTAAATGGGGTTGGCTACATGGATTCTTGCCTTCATTGATCAATGCTGAACCCTTGTCTTCTTTTTCGGGGGGGGGGGGTGTGTGTGTGGGGGGAGGAGCGAGGGGAGGGGAGTGTGGTAGTTGCTCTAGAAGTTACAAGGAAAAATAGAACATACTAATCCTAAAATAGAATATATATTACTGGGAATAAAACTGATTGTTATCACTAAAAAATAGAAACAAATTTAACAGCAGCTAAGAGGCAATAAAAATAGAAACAAATAAATTCCTAACTTCCTGACAAACAAAATTGACCCTTATGAAAATATACCCATGGTCTTGTCTAGCTCTTCTAGTGTCATTCTCACAAAGTCAACTTAAGGTATGTGAACTGTGCTTTGGCCTATTTCTACTGCATAATCGAGTTAATCAGATTTTTTTTTTTGGGGGGGGAGAGGGAGGTGGTGGGACATAGCTTTTACCTTGCTTTATGAGAGATTATGGTGAGAAATATACTGACAGTTTGTTGATGAGAGACTTGGTTCTCCTTTATTTTATTATTCTGAAATTCCTTCTAATTTTAAAGCTAATTGAAATATTTACTGTTGTTGTACATTAAGTTTACAATCTTATTGTGGATTGGTTATCACTTGGAACTGGTCTATATTACATTATCCTTTATATTTTCTAGCTTAAGGTTTTATACAATTGATACACCAGACAGTATATATTTGTCAGTCACTTGATGTTATTGTGATACATGAGTTATTATGTATGTAAGTGGCTCGCTGCTTGTTTCGCTATTTATTCAGGAATTGCTTCAGCATCATACATTCCAACAGTACAAGCAGCCCTGCCTCGTCTTTTAGGGGCTGCTGCTCCAGCTGGATCAGCTGCTCGTGAAAATCGTCGTCAATGTCTTAAGGTAATCATGACATTACTTTAATATTGAAAAGAATTATTTTTGAGGGGTGGGTGGTGGTTCTTGTGCTGATTTAAAAACTTTTTAGTAAATCTATGTGCTTGAAGGATCACCTAAACTGGAAACTAGGTACCTAACAAACTCTCCTTTTCTTTCCCCCAGGTTCTGCGGTTATGGCTCGAGCGGAAAATTCTACCTGAATCAATTCTTCGGCGGTACATGGATGATATCGGAGTCTCAAATGATGATATGACTGGTGGATTTTTTCTGAGACGTCCGTCTCGATCTGAGCGTGCTATTGATGATCCGATCAGAGAAATGGAAGGGATGCTTGTTGATGAGTATGGGAGGTATTTGTCTACTTATTGTATTTGCTCCCCCCTTCTGTATTGGGTGCTGTTAATAGTTTGAATGTTATAACTTATAATCTCCATGACCCGTCTTTGTATCTGAATTCCTTGCTATTTTTGTCCCCTATTAAGCCTTCTTTTGTGTTTTTTCCTTTATTTTTTAATGATTTAAGTGTATTAATCTCCATGTTGTGGGAGTGAGCTTTTGTGATGCTTCTTCCATATTCTTCAATCAGAATTTTATTTCTGTATTCACTTCTGAATATATGGTTCTGTCTTCCAATTTTTACTAGCCCTTGCTGCACGAAAGTGAGGGTTGTACTCTGCCTGTCTGATGTTCTTTTCTTTGTTTTCTTGTCATGCATTTGTTTTTTTGTCAGCAATGCAACATTTCAGTTGCCTGGCTTTTTACCTTCAAGTGTCTTCGAGGATGAAGATGACATTCCTAACAATTTATGTGAGGATGCTGGTGAGAAATCACCTGTAGAAGTGACGCATTCCATTGAAGATCCAGAAACCAATGCAGTTACTCCTAGTGACAAGCGTCACCATATTTTAGAGGATGTGGATGGTGAGCTTGAAATGGAAGATGTTACAGGATCTCCCAAGGATGGGCGACTCTTTAATGGGAATGATTCGTTTGAATTGGGCTCACAGCAAAACAGTTCTGATAGGGCTTCAGAATCAGTTTCTCATAAAATTCCCGAGTTGCCCCCTTTGCCTCTGGGTTCACCACCATTGCCCTTAGAATCTCCGCCTCCACCTCCACCCTTACCTCCTTCACCTCCTCCTCTTCCTCCTCCTCCTCCCCCACTTTCATCTCCATCGCCACCTCCACCACCACCCCCACTGCCGTCGCAGCCACCACCTCCATGGCAGCCACCTCCGCCATCGCAGCCACCTCCTCCATCGCAGTTGCCTCCGGGTCCTCCACTATCATTACAACCACCGCCACCGCCACTGCCACAGCCACATTTATTGCCAGCCCAACCATCGATGCTATCCCAACAATCCATGCCACCACAGTCGGTTCCCCCTCAACCACCACCTCAACCATCACTACCACCGCCTTCATCACAACTGGTATATCAGCAATCTGTACCTCAAGATTATTGCAGGACCCAAAGCGTAAGTTTCTTTGATTAGTGTTTCATGTTCCTTCCTTATTATTGATGAACTGTATTTTAACTTCCAGTTTTCAATGCAGGGAAGCCAGCTACTACAAATTGCAGGAAGTGCTTCTCATCCTAGCCATGGTAATGCTGCGAAACGGAATGAAATGTTTCCTCAGCAGTTACCTTGTATCGTGCCGACAGGAGTTTGTAATGCACGCGAACCATCTGGATTTAATTCCTCTAGACCATTTGAATTTGGGCATAATGATATGCAACTAAACCCCCAAACTCAACCAACACAGCAGTTTCAACCACCCAATGGACCTTTTGCCCAGAGGCCTTACCATCCTGCTCCGACCGTGGCCCCCCCTGCACAAATCTCGTCCAACCATATACATTATACAAAGCCAATTCATCAACGCATACAGCCTGGATACTCCCATCCTTACTCTGTACAATCCCTTCCCAATGGACAAAGGCAATATGTTCCTGATGAGCAGCGGAGAATGCCTTCAAATGAATTCAATCCTGATAATCATCATGGCGTGTGGATGGGTGGAGGGAGAGCTCCAAATTCCGGGCCACCCTTTGCTCAAGAAGGTATGTGTGGCATTCTGTAGGTTTTTTGGAAATGTGCAATTGTGATTTTTTATTAAAGAAAAGGTGACAAATAATGGAAGAAATGAACAAATATTAGCTTTCTCTGCAGAGGAAAGTATTATTTGTTTGTGTTGCTATTTTCTTGGATTTCACTTGGTGTTCGTGTTATTGATGGAAGAAATGAATAAACTTTAGCTTTATTTGATAAAGCAGCTACATTTTATCAGTCACAACACCTAGATCACACAGTGGCTTTGGGTCCATCAATTTAGTTGCGTTGTTGAAGCCATTTCTATATTGTGTATGTTGTTTTTCTGGTTGTTGATGGTCTGAGGAAGTGTCATCACATGCCCCTTCTCATATTAAAGTTTTGATGTTAAAATTGGTACCAACAGAGACTGCATTTTGGTTTGGACTCTTCTTGACAAATAGTTGATGTATAAATTCCGTCAGATCTCATAGTCTATAAGTTTTTATAATCAATGAAGTGGAATGGATATGTTAATGTTTACTCTTCCAAGGTTAGTAAGGGTCAGGTCCCCAGTGCAGTCATTGATGCATAACAGAAGGGAGATCCACATGATGACTTCCACTTTTCTCATAAGTGAATCTTACTCCATTGAAGCCTCTCCTCTATTTTAGTTGTTTTGGCTTTGGTAAAGTGATTTCTTTGTTTGTTGTTCAATGTAAGTTGGCAACTTGGCATGTGACTAGCCTATGAGCATGGTGGGAGATCTCGCTCTCGAGCAAGATCTCGCCACTCCAAAATAGAGAGATCTCGACCGAGATGGCGAGATCTCGGTCGAGATCTACCAAAATTTTGGCGTAATCTCGGTGCCCATCTCGGTGGGTTTTGGGCCCGTTGGGCTGAAATTTGGTATTTAGTCTATTTAAGGCCTTTTGACACTTGGTGGCCTTAGATTGTGGAAATACCCTAACTCGTCTTCTGTCAACCCTTGTGAACCGAATGTAGAGATATCGTAATTCATGTTATCAACTATAAAGTATTAATACATTACACATCAAACTATCAAAGAACTTAATGGCTTCAAATTTTACAACCATAGAAGTTTTAGACTTTTGTGTCATAAATCATAATCCATAGTTCACAATCACAATCACAAGGTTGTGGTAATAAGATTACAAGACAAGCAAGAATATCACTCGATCGCATCACGATTCGACGGTGGCCACATATAACTCCCAAGTCAACTCATCACTATAGTATGTCACATATGGTTTACTGTCACATTAATTGGTTTCCATGAGTTAGATCAAAGCTTGTGGATCAACATATTTTACACTAAACTCACACACCCATTGTAGAATATTCTATTTGAGAAATTCAATTTGGGGAAAATCTTACCTTTGTTGTAGTCTAGTTGAAATAGGCTTGATGATGATATTTGATGTTGTAGATGTCTTAAGATGTTTAGAGTTGAATCCCCAACAAATTCCGACAAAAAATCAAGTTTTTGGCAATTTTTTATGGTTGCAGCGAGATCTCGGCGAGATATGGCGAGATCTCGGCGAGATATGGCGAGATCTTGGCGAGATATGGCGAGATCTCGGCGAGATGTGGTGAGATCTCCCATCTCGCAGATCTCGCCTCTCATCTCGTCTCGCTTGTCATAGTGAGATTCTCGTGAGTCTCGGCGTTCTCGCGGATCTCCCCCTGCCTTGGCATTTGATAGAATGTAATTGGGTCTTTCTTTTCAGGCCAACGCCTTCATAACCCAACCCAAGGCTCACTTCCATTAAATAAGCCCTTTAGGTGATTTACTTTATTAGGCTATCTCTGGACTTGGGGTCAATGTATTTACATCTCTGAACTCTTTTTTTGGAGTCGTACAACTCACTGGATCAATGATTGATTTTCTGAATATCCATGCTTATCACCAAACATTTTTGCTAATCAGAATTTTGAATACCCTTTCTAATGTGGAGAAAGAAGAGATGAGTGGATTTTGATAGACTGCTTAATTTCTAAACATGAGCTAAGACCTAAGACCACCTGGATAAGGTGTTCATGGTCTGATTCCATAGAGCGGGAGATTTTTATGATTAATAGAGGATCTGTTATGCTCTTTGGTAAGTCTTCATATAGAAGAATCCATAGATCTTCTATTATAGTTAACAATTGATTAATTCTTTGTTGTGGTATTGATGGATATAACGTTTATATTTTACACATGATTATTTTTCTAGCCAAAAGCAAGCGGTGCCTGTTAGAATAATTTCATGCCTTTACAATCTCCCGTGAACATTAAGTATGATGTGGATTCTGCTTTAACCGGTTGACAGCTCAACTGCTCTGTTGGTGTGTCATGGTCTGACTTAGAACAGGGAACCTGAGATTTCTGAAATGGTTTTATCTTTGCTGGCATGCTAGATTATTTTATATGTAGGTACTGGGTGGACGATGTGATGTAGCCTTTCATTTGGTTCAGCTAAGGGCCAATGCTGCCAGGAAAATTAGAACAAAACCAACTCGATATTGAGAACTAGGGTTTGCTAACATGTTAGGGTTAAAGGTGGGAATGAGGGGTAATCTGGTTCAAGCATATGCCGTAATGAGTTGAAGTTTCAGCTCAAGTTTGGGTCTAAACAGAAGATAAGAATATAGGTTCTGCATTTAGCGTTCAGGGGAACTCTTATGTCTCTATGGCTTGATGTAACTTTGTGATAGATGAAAGTTATGGGCTGCAACTAGGATCAAGTTGTAGGGGGATGGAGTGGAAGACTTGTACCAATGTTCAGCTAATTTTGGTGGTGGGAAAGAGATAAACTACTTACTAAGTTTTAGGGTTATAGGCTTGAGGAGTTTTAGGAGCTTCAATGGCTGGGCATATCTGAGATGTGTATCAAGGGTGAGGTGACTTGAAGAGGGTAGATTCAAAATAAACATAAAAAGGGGGATGAGGTCAGGATCTCCTTGCTAAGGTGGCATGCTTTCCAAGCAGCAGTCTCGAAATGGCAGGTCTTGTCGTATACTGATTCCTCAATTAGTAAGAGGAACATCTCTAGGGTTCCAAACGCCTAGCACCATGAGCTTACTCTTGGACTTTGAGCCAGGGAAACTGGACTTTAAACACTGTTGGCTTCTTCATGCAATAGGGATCACACAAGATTTTGCTCAAGCAAAATAACCTAAGCCGAACTGATTGTAATCTTTTATATGGGCTAAGCAATAGAGAAGTCCTTGGACAAATAGGACTTGACTAAGACTTAAAAGTAGGACTATAAATACAAAACCAGACTTTAAAAGACTTGGAATCAGCTTAACTAACCAAACTTGACTAATAAATTAGATAGTCTAATTATCTTTTCATAAACAACATCGGGACCTCATCACTCTCCCATGCATGAGGTGGTATAAAGGGTTGATTAACTTAATCGTTCAATTAAAACACTGAAAATATATAATGAAGTACTACTATCGGTACTTGGTAGTACTAGTTGAGTAGTTGGGACTTGTGGATGTAGCCATGTAGGTCTTGGATCATCACAAGGTTTACGATATTATTTTCTGTTATCCAAGTTTATATGTTATGTCAGTAACCCAAAATACTTATGTTGAAGCATATCATGACAGGCTATTTTCGTCCACATGTTGAAGTGCCTACAAATAATATGGGTTTCCAGCATCCTGTTCACAATCCTATGCCATCAGGACCTCCAATACCAGGTGATCTTGACTTTTGAGTGGGGAAAGGATGCATCGCTATGTCCAGAAAATTGTTTCTAGTGCTTGAAAACCTAGTATGAGCTATGAACAATTTGGTGTTTGTAGTCCGTCCAGGTAACAGTGTTGCTCAGATGCCGGGTAGACCAGATATCGCTGCAGTAAATTGTTGGAGGCCGGGTTAAGGGTCGTCTCACATTCTCACCTAATTATTTGGAACCTGAGTAAGTAGTTTTCCTTAACTAGTAGCTAATGAGTTGCTTGAAGATTAGATTTTTCTTTTCTTTCTTTTTTCCTTAACAAAGTAAATAGTCATGAGAAAAAGCCTTGCATCTGTCAAGGAAGATTTTTTTGCCCATGTGCACAAATGAAGTTTATTGTTTGTCTTGGTTTTCTTCAATGTAATGAATTAATGTCCTTTGTTGTGTGAATATGTTCAGAGAACCTGGAGTCCTGCACTGGAAAGGAGATTTGCACTTTGTGCTGCTTCAGAGGAAGATATATGCTCCCAGATGCCTTCTTCAACTTCCCAACAGTGAGGCACCACTGCAGAATGGTGTTGAGATCTGGCTAAATTCTTGGCAAGACTGTATATTGTAACTTTGTCCCTGACAACTTCATGCTTTAGACAGTTGCTGCTAAGTGTAACTGTGTAGGCTCTTGTTTTTGACTCAATTGAGCAAAACCAGTTCGTCTGTAATTATACTGTTCATACAACATAAAGAATTTTTTTAAAGATAAACAAATTTTGGTGACTGATGGTTTCTTTGTGGTGTTTGTCTTCCTAAAAGGGTCATTTTTCTCATGGCTGTTTGTTTCAACTTTCAACTACATAAGTGCTCATTGTTCAAATATTTAAGAGTTTAAGATATGTATGACGTTTTTGGGTCCCTATCATGTGATTGGAGAACAAACTAATATAGGAAGCATGCCCACACTCTTAAAGGGCCATGCATTCGAAGAATTCATGATGCGCCTATTCCTCTCAACATGAACAATGAAATGTGTTTGCTCATTGCCACCTCTTATGTTATAAATACCCAGTGCCAGCAAGTTGTTAATAACTGATATTGATGAGGACATCGGAGGAGGATTAATGATGTAGAAGAGGAGAAATCAATGTACACTGCGACATTTCACCTCACAGTGGCTAGACGTGCATCTTTTGACTTGTTTAGATGCATAATTCTATTTACTTATATGTAATGTGTTGTTGGCTTTTTCATTTTTTTATATATTTTTTAATTTAGTGCCAAATTTTTTGTTTACTACTGCTGTTGAAAAGGTTATGGCTAGAAAAGCAGTTGTTAAAAGGTTATTTCCCATACTCTGTCCTTCCTCTTCTTTTTTTTCATTCTTCTTCTTCTTCTTATTCTTTTTCACCATTTCCTGCAGCACAAGTGGTTCCCTGCTACACCTGGGACAAACCAAAGTTGGTGTGAAGCCAAACTTCTTTCTCTTCTCTTTCCCTTCTCTCTTAGGCTACTATCGTCTTCCTATTTCTTTTCCACTGGTCTCTCAGTTTTCCCACTTGTGCCTTAAATAGTAGCTTCAAAAGTAGTGGTGTTTCATCAATGAACATCAAGGAAGCACTAAGGATAGATTTTTGGAGTTTTGTGGTGACTTTGGACCAAAGCACAACATTCTAAGTCATGGGCCAGCAGAGAGAGGTACTGTCTATCATGTATATTGTATTGAGTTTCCTTGAACCTCTAAAATGAATTGTCTACACTTATATTTTGAATGTTCATCATTTGTGGTTCCTTTTTAATTTGATTTTCTGTGTGTATGTTGTGAGTTGTGTTTGTAGACCTTCCCAAACCTAAATTTAAATCTTTAGCCTTGTCTGTGAGTCCTTGAAATGTATGCAACTCTTGTCCATCTTGGTTTATTGCATGATCTGTGCTCCTGTAGGTTTATCTTTTTTGTGCAGGTTGGCAGGTCACAAGGATGGGGACTTCTTAAAAATGTGTAGACCAGCATTGAATATTAGTCAACTAGTATAAATGTATGATAGAGTAGAACTGAGAATTCAATCTGTTGTTTTGTTAGGTCAACGAATATTGGCTCAATGGTAACATTTTTTTTGTGGGGTTGTTGTTATCATTGTTGTTGGACGGTGAGGCTGTGGGATGGGAAAGGGAAGTATAGCCTCAAATAATAGAAGAGAGTGAAAGTTAACAATGGTTTATATTTAACAGAGTCGAATGTAAAGCCATGGTTGCAACAGTGGTAAAAGTTGCACTGTTGAGATACTTTCTGAATGATCTTGGCACCAATAAAAATTCCATATGACTCAGAGGTATCATATTATGGTAATAAGAGTGACACTGCCATCATGAAATTCTATGTCAAGTGCAGTTGCAGAGGTTGTAACGTTGCTATGTTACAACCGAGTTGTGGGTTCGAGACTGGGAACAACCATTCCACCATTGGTAAGATACCCTAACCTTCCCCATACCCTGTAATGTCGGGTGATTCGTGCACCCAGTACACCTTTTTTTGTTTTGGAAGCACAAATAGAGGCCGGCTGTCTCTTTTACGTGTTGAGACCTTTAGACCTTTATGGTCTATCCTGAAGTTCTGTCTTGTTTATTCAAAAGATACTGCTTCGTCCAATCTAGTGAAAACAACCAAAGGCTTTTCTAATTCAATGTAGCACCTGGTGGATTTCAGTTCTTGTGCTTTAAAGCTACCTGAAGCAATTGAATTTTCAATTCTTTTGCTTTAAACCTACCTGAAGCAATTTAACTATTTAAGAAAACCAGAAGATTTGTATCTGGCCTCAATTTGATTAGTTCCATCAGCGGGATTGACAAGAGTTGTGTCTTGAATAGATGCATGAAACTGTGGTTCACATTTAATTTTGTGTTTGATGTGGAGGATTCCCAGTCAGAAACATCTTTATTTTGATCGTGACAAGCTTGACAGCCATTTGATATGTGCCTCTGCTTGTTTGTTTTCTCCATAAAATTCTTGGCTGATGAATGTTGCAGATGTTGGAAGAGGTGGTAGTTTGTTTCGCAATGCTTAGACAAGCCATATTGGGGGAGAGAAATGAAGTTCACTGACTTTCTAGTGTTGCTAAAGTCAGCTTAGATATCCTGAATGCATGGATTACATGTCTCAGAGGAGCCTAAAGGAATCTTGTCAAAGTATTTGTTGAGTTTTAGATTGGATGATGTAGGTCCCAAGAACTAAACAAGTGAAAGCCCAAGGTCCAAAGAAACCCCTAGTTTTGCTTCCCAACGGTACTGTAGTTGTATATTAGTAGTTCACAGTTTTTCCCCCCAAAGCCAAATAAAGTTCGGTTAGCTAAGGGAAAGGGCACTTTTGTAATTCTGCCCAACTTTTGAGCAGGGACAGTTTAGTCCTTTTATTTGTTTAAATCAGTCTTTTATTTCAAGTTGGGGGTAATAAATGCAGCCTATTGTTGGGAATCCCATGACTGGTTAATTTATGAGACCCAAGTCAAGTCCAACTGTGAAAATATAGTCTGCCCTAGTTTAAAGTCCAAAATTTACTAGGATCCATATGGTATATATAGGAATAGCCCACGGCACCCAATCAATTGGACAAGACTCTTGATTATGTTGAAATTTTCTCCAGCTTTGCTGCATATTCTCTGAGTCTCTTTGTTTTTCTTTGTTATTATAGTAATAATGGTTGTCAAAGCTTCCACCTGGGCCCATCTTTGGGTCAAGGTGACGCCTTGTCACCTTGCTTGGTGTCGCTTTGGTTTGCATTGCCCTCTATCGCCTTGCCTCACCTTGACAACCATGTATAGTATTACAGCTTTAATTAGGTGTCTTCAAGGTGTTAGTGAGAAGGTTCTTGGTGAAGACAAGCCGAGATCCTCAGGTTGATGATTTTACCTGCACGGCCATTCCAGCACATCCATGGCATTATACATGTTCCCCCTCTGCCCCCCCACCCCCTTCCCCCCTAAAAAAAAATCCCTGTCTCTGGCAACCAGCGACACCATTCCCCTTCTCTTACTCTCGCATAATTTTTCTTTTTCTTTTTCCTGTACCGGAACCAGCATACAAGATTCATCAACTTTGGCCCCATAGTCCCTTTGCAGCCCTGACCTTCGATCCAAATTCGGAACTACATTGAATCCTGGCCGGCCAAACCATCTAGACTCTCATCTCTCTTTTTGTTTTACAATCCAAATGCCCATGAGGCCCTTCGAAACTAAAAAGAGAAAAGCACTTCAAAAGTTTTTTTTATGAAAAGGGGGGGGGGGGAGTGCATTCTGAAGGGGGTGGAGGAGGTCTGGTGGTTGAAGAAAATAAGGTCATGAATATCCTTATTGAGGCGGCGCGATTAATGCAGCAGTCGGGTCAAGATGCGCATGGAGGGGAAGAAAAAGATAGGGGTCCCCGTTTTAGTAACAAGAATTAAAAAAATACATAGCATAATTAAATAAATGTGAATCGTGGGAGAGTAATTTGAGTATTTTAATCTAGGGAGGGAGTGTGATGCAGTTTGGCTGTCTAAAAACAGCGTTAGGTATACGGTTCCTCCCTACACCAGTACTATTAGGTGTATCAGGTTAGGGGACCCCCTTACTAGAAACTAAAATCATGGGTCTAGGTTTAAGGGTTTAATATATTTTAGTTAGCCTAATACCTATTCTATTTAAGTCTTATTTGAAGTTGTAATTCCTATAGGAAAGCTGAAGTTACTATTGACGTGAACAGTAACCATGAATAGTAACTCTAGTCCTGATTGTGTCCTTGTTTCTGTTTTAGTCCTACTGACTATATATGTCATGTGAACAGTTCATGACGTATACTATCTTATGTCAACCAATGTGGCTATGCATACTGATGTAATTGCTCAGTAAGCTTACAATTTGATTAGTGAAACTTCATTTTGAGCATTTTTGTTCTGAGTTACCCCCCCCCCCCCCAAAGAAAAGAAAAAAAGAAAGTGTCTCCATTGGAGAAACTTTGAGATTGTTGAAAATTCTGCAAGTTAAGGATTAATTCAAGCATTCTGAGGGTTTTCTTCTATCACAGTGAGTTCGTCATCTTTTAGTCCTCTAAGTCCTGATCCCCAATTACCCTTTTTCTTTATTAAAATCTTTCTCTAGCCCAAACTAGCCATTAGAATCCATGGGAAATGCACCCCACAGCCTGCATACATCATCCCTCATCCCCTTCTTCCAATCAAGAGTATTCTACCCAAAATCTAAGGTTTTAACTCCACCCCCTTCCCCTTTAATGGAGTTTCATAGTCCCAAAGTTCAAACTTAGATATACACGAGTCTAGTTGTTAGAACCGTCTCGAACTTCAGCGATCATCACCGTATCTCACTACTATGCTACCTAACTTCTCTCCAACGTCATCCCCATTGAACTGCTATTACATATGTTCTTGTGTACCTCAAGAAGCTACCCTAAAACATTAAAACCTTAACCTTTTCTAAGATCCTGGAAGATTGGCCGCTAGTTGATCCTATTTAATCTAGGGCTACATAAGACTGAATAATTAGGGGAACAAATTAGTGGAGTGAGATCTAGTAGCAGATAAGTGTTAGGGAGTGAGAAATTTTCCCATCCCTTTTTCTTAGTTCAACCCTGACACTAATCAATTCTAATATTCTCCTTATCAGGAGCTGCTGGTTTTTGAGGACAATCTTCCTATTTCCTACTGAGGATTGATCCCAATTTTGACAACATGTATAGAAGAATTTTTTTTTGAAGGAATTATAAAGGTTCTCCCATCCATGATCAATTTATCCTACATTGATTGGCATTCTCTTGTGGTTTCCCTTGCTGGTTGATTTCAACAGGAAATTTATGTTGGTCTCATTGGTTTTGCTGATCGTATCTCACATCATGGCATATAAATGTGTATGTGTCATCTGCTACATCTGGAATTAAGGTACAGACAAGAAAAGACTCTTTCGCTTGCTATTGCTATTAAAGATGATGGAACCATTTATTTTGTGTGGTTCAGGTTTGTTATTTAACTGTTGCTGGTCATTATCTCATAGGACATTTTCTTCACATCTCTTCAGAATCATCAGTGGTTCTTCAGTCAGGTCTCTAATGACGTATGGTAGTGCTGTTTCTGCTACACTCTATGCAACTTTATATCTGGTGATTACTTACTGTTGGACACTGCTTTCAATATGGACAGCCACAAGCCAATCCTATGGTGATGCAGGTCCGGCGCCAAGTTGGCTAATTTCCCTTTGAAATCAACTTAAGGTTGATAGATATGGGTGTTGTTGGGCCTATGTTCAACAAGTTTATGTGGTCGTGAGCCTACTCTATGGGCCCATAAGTTTTGCGTTTAGGTCAAGTAGGAAAATAGGTTTTTATTTTAGTGTAAGTTCTTCTAATTATGTAAAAAAATTCTGTGCAACTTTAGTTATAAGGGCAGAATAGTCTTTTTCTCATGTTTTATTTTAGTTTTAAGACTATATCAGTCTAGGATATGACAAGTGAGTCTTTTGAAGTTTAGTTATAATCGTATTTGAATTTGGATTAGTATATTAGTGCAACTAGGATAATCATTTTAAGGCTATAAATAGAAGACCCCACATGTAACAGAGTGGAGAAATTCAGAACACAATTAATAAAGAGGGTGTTGCTGCCTAAGAGCAAGGTGTTAGTAGAGCTTCTCATCAGTGGTAAGGGACCTCCTTGTGATCGAGTAAGTTACCTAGGGCTTTTATTTGAAGGATACTCCTTCAGTGGTTCTTGGAACCTGCCTTCACTACTCTATCGTCTTCTCTGCCATTATAGACTTGCTTACAGTCAAACTACAAGTCAGCACTTAATTCCATTCACCTTCTATACTTCAGTTGCTGTTTTTGCAAACCCTACCGGGCTTACCCCCATTCAGCTCTTTTTCTTTTTCTCCATAAACCGTAGACTACCAAAATTCTTTAGTTGCTGTTTTGCAACCCTACCCCCATTCAGCTCTTCTTTTTCTCTACAAATCTTGAGTACCCACATTCCCAAACCCTATCCTAAATTTCTTTGCTGACCTAAACTCCCAAACCTTTGATCCTAAAATGCTAATTCTTTGCTGCCCTAAATTCCCAATCTTAAAATCCTAATCCTAAGACTGTGAAACCCTAACCCTATTATCTTAGAACCTTAACTCTAAAACTATAAAACCCTAATCCTAAATTGGTAATCCAACGTAGACCACTTACACCCTAACCTGAGACCTCTACAACCATAATCCCATACCTATTCAGACCCTAGTTCAAGACCCTTGATACCTAACCCTAATTCCAGCATCCAGGAGGGAACAAACCAGCTACTGGGTACCTAAAACATTCAAACAGGGGTCCTAATCTCTTTTAAATCAGACCTCATTTATAACTTAGTTTGACTCTAAACTGAGACTTGGATCAGTTCTGGCAAAAAAACCTTGAAGCCCTAATTTCATCCTCAAGCTAAACGTTGATTTTGTTAAGATCCTAGAAGAACTGACCCTCACTTGCATGAGGCTACACCATATGGCAGGGTGGGGAATGATGCTTAGCATGTGATATGAAGGCAAAATGGCTCATGCATGATACAACTACCTGGTTGGAGTGACTCTCTCAAAATACTATGCTACTCTTCAAGGTCCATGATGGTAATTAGATCATCACTCTGATTTTCAGTGTATTACTGCAATTGATATTGCTACAAACTGCAAAAATGTGGATAATTCATAATTGTGTGGATGATTTCACGGATGGTCTTAACATCAAGTGTGATCCCATCTGAGTGCACATTCTTAGCTGATCTCTTTTTCCCAAGCGAGCACAAGCCTATGCATTGCCACATTGTAGAAACGCATTGGTCTGCTGTGCCGCATACCCTTGTTGGTCGACGATTTGCCCTACAAGTAGGTTCCAACCGTAAACCTGTTACTGATGGAGATCTGTGGGCTATTCGTCGTTTTTTTTTTTTATTAATCATATGAGCATTTCGAGAAGCCATACCAAACCAAGGTTAATTGCTACAACTTTGACTTTTGAATTTAGTCTTTCTTTGGAGGAATTACATGAATATAGGCATATGATTCAAGCTTCTATTGCTTTTACTACACCAGCACATGCCACTTCTTCTATTCCATCTTTTTGAAAATTTCCCTACTTATATTTTTTTTTTTGTTTTTTCATCTTTGTGCATCAGTTGTCTCTATCTACTGTCTAGTCCATGGATAATCGATTTTGGCGGTATTGATCCCATAACAAGATCTTGTGGTCTTTCTTTTAATAGTTTTTCCTACACTTGGCAAGGACAAATTTCAAGTTGTTAATGTTTCTCTCTTATATGGTTTTTGAAAAGTATCCACTGGTTATTCTCCTTCCATCAATGTATCTTCTAGTTTGCATATTCCTTATTTTCACTACTTACCTCCTATCTACTAGTAGTCTAAGGATTTTATTGTAAAGTAACTTTCTCTCCCACTCATGAATTTTTTTTAAGATCGAGTAATAGGGAATGTGGTTTTGGGGTCTTGTGTGATCGACATATTCCTTCAGAGCTCAAGGAAAAATTCTATAGGACCATTATATGACCAACTATAATGTGTGGCGCAGGGTGTTGGGCTGTTAAGAAGCATCATATAGATAAAATCAGTGTAGTAGAAATGAGGATGCTAGGATGGATAAGTGGCAAAACTAAGAAGAATGAGGTAAGGAATTATTATATTAGAGCTGGACTGGTTTGGGAGAAGCTCCAATAAATGAGAAGCTACGTTGATTGAAGTGGCATGACCACGTTCAACGGTGGTCTTTAATGCCCCTAAAATGGAGAATATTTAATCCAGATCGACGGAATTAGAAGAACTAGAGGCAGACCTAAGATAACCATAGGAGAAGTGGTCTAGTCCTTGTATTTGGTATGTCCTCAAATAGAGCTATTTGGGAAGGCAAGGATCCATGTATGACCCCGTTTAGTTGGGACAAGGCTTCTGTTGGTATAATACGGAAGGTGATTGGATGTGGTTAAGTGCTTGTTAATTTGTGCATGCTTGATGATGGTTGTTTGCATAGAAAAAATTCGAGGAACACTCAAGTTTCAACCAGGTGAAGATGGGAAACCTTAGTGGGAAACTGAGAAATTTTGAGGAAACTTGGGACTTTTTCATGCAAGTTTCGACATAAAGTTTTGATAGGTTTTATGGAGTATTTTAGGGTGGGACTCTACATCTAAGCTAAATAGAGTATAAAGAACACATTGGCACATGCATTTTGCTAAAAAATCAATTTAGATATGTCATTCAATGAAAATAACATCAATGTAGAGTTGTCCGAGAGTACACTATAAACTTAATTACTTGAGTACATAACATTCAATATATAACTTCTAAGTTCAAAACATGAAATACAAAGTAATTGACAATTAAAGGAAAATGCAACTCAGTGCCAAGACGAGTGCCTCAATGGATCCATCCTGTTAGCTGAGTAGTATTGTGCCTTTGACGTCCTCTCCTCCAACCAACAAACATAGACATCGCATGACTTTTTGTGCCTATGGTTGTCAATGTAATCGACAACTGCAACTTCATAAGTCTGGTCATCAACATGCCTAAGATAACCAGTCTGAGGGAATACACACTTTGGATAGGGAAGTTCTGATGGAGGAGGTGTTTGTCGTGGTATTTGGGAAAACATGAAAGAAACAAAATAGATCGAAAATTTGGGGAAACTATGGAACTTGCAGGAAAAATTCCCCGGTTTCCATGAAATTTGGGAATTTTTATTTTTTTTTGGTTACCCAAAGTTTCGTTTTATTTTCTTCCAGTTACCCAAAGTTTTGTTTCGAAGTTCTGTTTCAATTGAATTTTGTACAGTGGTTGTTTGTGCCTTTTGTGGCTTTGTCTTCTCAATTATACAAGAGTACTTTTCCCCCTCTTCTCTCCTCTTTGTCTTCTGGAGGACACCAGTATTAGGTTGTCCATGGTCCCCCCTAAATATTGGGGAGATGCTGACCTCAAGTCTGATAGTTATTCATTTCGTATTTGTGAATCATTAGATGGAGAATTATTCAGAATAATGTGATCTATTAATTTATTGGTTTAGTTAAAAGTGGTAAAAGAAGTGGACAAATTAAATTCTGATATGGATTTGAGAACTATTCATTCACTTAAAACAATCGGGTGAAAATTTTCAGGTGTTTAAGTTGAACAACAAGCTAACAATTGTAAATACTGTAGGCCACATCATGCCATATTTTTTCCACTTACAACCAAACATATTTTCCCCCATCTTTTAGTTTCATAATTGTAAATTTTATAGTTCATAATCATATGGTATAATGTTACTACATTATGTTGTTAATTGCAACTGTATATTTATATTCTGATGAAATGAACTTATGATTCTTAAAATTTGTTTAGCCTATAGTAAAACTATATTAGTTTTTGGTATATTATTTGTGCGACATAAGATAGTTTTTAAAAAAAAATGTGCCCTAACTGCTTTGGCATCCTTATTGCCACCTAGGCACTTAAGGGTGCCCCAACCGCTTTGGTCGCATTGTCACCTTGACAACCTTGCTCGTGGAAAGCTTGACCTTTGAGGAGTCTATTCGTGTAGGTTATTTCGCCATCAAAATTAACCCCCCTACACAGCATACCATGGTTTGATTGGTGTTTTATATGTTCATCTTTCATATTAATAATTCCTATCTCTTCATGGCGGAGTGTTAGTGAAGATGTGTTGACCAAAAACTCTCCTTTACAGCATTTCCATAGTGAGTATACTCCTATTCCTCCGGCTATAAAATGATATTGAAATTGCAATTCAAGGGAAGCACACTTAAGTTCCAACCAATGGGAGCTCTGGTGAGGATATTGCTTCATTTTCATGATAGTTTCGTTCGTGTAAATCATAGGTGCTGGTGTAGAGATCAGCCCATGGTTTGGGATCTTGCTGAGATCTCTTTTTTTGAGACTTTGAGACGAGATAGCCTGTGAAGCTCAAAAGTTCAGCATCTTGGTTCAGCTCACCCTTTAAATATGGCTTATTTCGGTCGAGATGAATTGAGATATCTTGATCTTGATCTGTCTCGACATTACTTCTTACTTTTGGTTATTTTGCCGGATTTTCGTCTGAAACTTGGTTGGATCTCAACCTAGGCTCCATCAATGGGGATTTTAGCTCATCTATAGCAAAGATTTACTGACTTTGAAGCAAATCTTGAAGCAAGGTGAGTCTGCTTCCCAAACTTCCCCCCCCCCCCCCCCCCCAAAAAAAAAAAAAAAAAACTATGTTCTACACCAGTTGTTTGGATGTGGATTAAATATATGTTAAACATGTCAGCTTGATCTACACTTTCATGGAAACAATATTATTTTTCTGTTATATTATTATTATTATTTTTTATTTTCTGAATTAAAAAAATATATTTTTAAGAAACTAAAATTAAAATACCATGAAAAACGCTTATCTTTTGTAAGTATTTGTATTATATGTTTTGTAATAGTTGTGTATTTCATGTTTATAAGTCTACGTGTTCACTCATTCAACATATCGGTTTCAAAGGTTGGGTGATGTTGGTACTCACATATACATGTTTTCTCTCAAATCTAAGGCTGACACTGTGTTTAGAAGGCCTAAGAAATACCAAATTTCGGCCCAAGCTGAGTCCTGAAACCCACTGAGTTGGCTCTAGTTGAGCTGGTAAGATTTACCATATGTCATCCGAGATCTCGCATGATCTCAGTTTTTTGAGGGACTGAGACCCATGAGATCAGGATCTCAGACCGTGGATCAGCCTATTATAGTTCTGATACAGATGAACAACAAGTTTAGAGGTTATCCATTCGATGGGGGGTCCTTTGGTTCAGCTGGAGCATATCCTTTGATGAGTACAACCCCTATTACAATCTTTTCCTAGCTTATTTTGCTTACTGGGTCAATGTATTTCTGCACGGATCAATGGAGTTCATGTGTAGTTCTTGCATGGATTGATGGAGTGCATGTCTGGAGGGCTTTATTTAGTGTAGCCTACTGGGTTTATTTGATTTTAATTGGGTTTTTAATTTAGTCCATGGATCATAATCAGACCATGGATAGTTTTCACCTAAGTGTACATTTTGAATTTATTGATTAAGCCTTAGTTCTTAGTATTTTAGTAGGAATGTTCTTTGTCTTTTGGCTCTTCTTATGAAAGGGCTTGTATCACATGATTAAAGGCGAATTAATATGAGTTAAGAGAAAAAGAGATAGAGGACAAGGAGGAGGAGAAGAAGAAGAAGAAGAAAGATTTTGTGGATTCGTTCTCTCCCTCTTGGTGTGAAAAGGCCCCCTCTCTTCATCTCCTCTCTTGCATGAAACAGGTTCCCAGCTGACGGTGGGTTTTCTTTTCCTCTTTCTCTATTTCAGCGGTGTAGGTAAGAGTTATTCTCTTATTCTCTCATGCTCTTTTTATTCCTCTCCTCTTTTTTCTACTGGTTATTTCTTTCTCCTGCTGCCTTGCAGTTAGCTGATAATTTTTTTTCTGTTCCTTTTCTTCTGGTTTCCTGTTGTAATTTTTTTTCTGTTCCTTTTCTTCTTGTTTCCTGTTGTTACTGTCTTACAGAAACTGGGAAGCTAACGTCTTTAATGAATACTTTTCTTGGCTTTGTTTCCTTCTATATATTCTTTAATGATTCAGTTTTTCCTCTTCTCTGTATTGACTGTCATCTCCATCCCCACTGAGTTCAAGACTTTTTTTCCCCTTTCCCTGATATGGTTTTAATTTCTGTTTGAAGAATTTTCTTTCATTCAATACTTTATTGTTCTCCATAAGTGGGCTGCAACCTTAAGGAATTAACATAGCATGTAGAATTTTCAGAATTCTGAATAAATTTGCATTCAGTTAAAGTTTTGTGATGTCATGACGCCCCCCCTCCCCGGGGCGCCATATTTTCCAATTTCAATTTTGTCTACTTCTTGCATATTAGCTTGGGTTGTCTTGATGACTACTTTGTTTATCATGTCTGCTATGCATGTTTGTCAGGTATATGCTGCTGCCCCTCCCCCTCCCTCTCTATGTTCCGTGTTCTCCCTTAGGACTTTGCCCCTACTTAGTATGCCTAACCAGCCCTTGTAGGACCATTAGTGCTTTAGATTACCCCTACATCAAGCTCTCTCCTGTCCCGTTCAGAAAATCATTCGACATGTTTTATAGGAGAGTTGATGATTCTAACATTAAAAGCTTTTCGGTGGGGCAGCACTCATTAGTGGCAGCTGCATTCATTGTTAGCACCTACAGCATCCAATCATCTATTGCCGCTCCAGGCCCTACTTTTCCAACTGGTAAAACTCTTCATGAATTACCTTTTGCTCCTCAAAAAGGCACTAAGAGAAATGTTTCTTTTCCCTGAGAACTGAGAGGTATGATAGGTCAAATGATTTTATTTGTATGAAATTTTATGTAGCAGGTAAAGCATAAAACCAGGTTTCCAACAAGAAAGCTTAAATGAAATTACATCTGAGTTATGTTCAGGTAAACCTTTATTGACGTGTGTGAATGTTGTCAAAAATTGTTCTGAATTAAATTTTTTTATAGCATAGGAAATGAATTTTTTACCACATTTTTTGGGTTTTACTTTTTAGCAATACTTTTACCATGTTAAGGTATATGGATTTTTAGGTTTGAGAAAAATTCCAGCATTTGAAAGTTGAAAATTTCATTTGTTGCTACAAACTCTAGGTTTAACTATTTTTGTTGGATTAAAACAGGGTGTGGATATTTTGCTTATTTATGAGTCCCTGGGGTATTTGTTTAGAAGTGAGAGAGAATATAAATGTTTCAAGTATAAAGGCTGGCATAATTAAAGATATCTATGATGGTCCAGTGACAAGTATAGAAACTATAGGTGAGATGGGAAGGCAATGGATTCCCTGTTACATTAGTTCACATCAAGGATCAGTTTTATGGTGGCATTTGCTTATTTATGAATCTCTAGAGAGTTAATCTAGCAAGTAATAGAGAATAGAAATGAGTTTAAAGTATGAATGTACATAATTAAGGATATGTCCAGTGACAAGTATAAAGCTATAGGTGAGGTGGCAAGGCATTGAATTCCCTAATACATTAGATCACATCAAGGACTGTTTTTAAGCCATTATTTGTTTGCTTATCATGGATGATTTAACCAAAGACATTTATGATGAGGTCTGTTGGTCTATGCTTTTCTATTGATGTTATTGTTTTGATGGATGAGATAAAAGCAGGGATCTACTCTAAGTTAGAGTTATGAAGGTCGATCTTGAAATCAAAAGTTTTCAAGGTAAATAGAAAGAAGATGGAGTCTACAAGGTGTAGTTTTGAAAGTTCAATCGAAGGCTTTAAGGTAAGTGGAAAGGACTGTATGATGTATAATTTTGGTTACACTAGGATGGATAGGTGGTCAAAACTGGAGCTAGATTATGAAAAGTGATTGTTTTATGTATCATGGCTCAATCATAAATAAAGACGGTGACAAGGATGATGATGTTTCACAAACAACTAAAATATGATGCATGCAAGTGGAGAAAGCTGTCCATTGTGTCGTGAGATTGGCATATTTGTTTAAACCTTCCAAGTAAACTTTTATAGAACGGTGATATGACCACCTATAATATATGGTGTAGAGTGGGCAGTTAAGAAGAAGTTGCAGACATAATGAGTGTAGTCGAAATGGGGATATTGAGATGGTTGAGTGGCAAAACTAGGAAATAATGTCTAGGACTGATTGTATTAGAGCTAATGGTTAATAGAGGCACCTGGATTTTCCAAGGTGGAGGAGTAACTTGATTCAGATTGAAAGAACTAAAGGATTCAGGGCAGACCAAAAATGACCTTAGGATAAGTGGTGAAGAAAGATGTGCATGCCTTAAGGCTTGTAATTATGACCTTGAATGACCCACTTGGGGTGAGGCTTAGTTGTTTTCGGTTCTTTTCTTGTCACATTAAATTCATCTGTTTTATTTTTTATTTTTTTTGGATTTTACTGGTCTCTGTGTATGTATACAGCTTTCTGACTCGTGGTAGGGGATGTTGGTATACTGTCAGATCCTCATCAACTACTTTGTGAAGAAGCTTTTTTTATTTTTTATTTTTTTTAAATTAAGGTGAATATAATTTCATTATCATCAGGAGGGAGAAGAAAATGACAGAATAGCCCCTCTTGGGGGCAAAGGAAATAACTACAAACAACAAAGTGTGGGGTTTTTTTTTTTTCTGGCAGGGAGGGGTGGGGGGGGGGGAAGAGTGGTTTAAGGAGGAACAAAATGAAGGTCCTGTGAGACAACAATATGACTTATCCTTAGAGAGGTCAAACAAGAGGAGAGGGTCCTAGGAATTTTTGTAGCCCCCCACAAAAGAAAAGAAGGGTGTATCCATTTAACCTGAATATTATCCTTCTTGACTTCAAACTTCTCCATCAGTTTTAAAGTGCCTGCTGTATGGACTTCTTTAATTTTATGCAAACTAAAACCTCCGACTGATTTGGGAAAGTAAACAGTAGTGCAGCTGATGTGGTGGAGGATTTGAGAGGTTTTATTTCATTCTCAAAGAAATAACTACAAACAAAAAGGGGGGGGGGGACAAGTGGTTTGATGGGAACAAAATGAAGGCCCCGTGAGACGACAATATGACTTTTCCTTAGAGAGGTAAAACAAGAGAAGAGAATCCTAGGAGTTTGCTTGTGACCCCCAGAAAAGAAAAGAAAAGAAGGTTGTATGCATTTAACTTGAATATTATCCTTCATGACTACAAACTTCTACGTCAATTTTGAAGCGCCTGCTGTATTTACTTCTTTAATTTTATGCAAACTGAGACCTCCCACTGATTTGGGAAAGTAAATTGTAGTCCAGCTGATGGGGTGGAGGAATTGAGAGGTTTTATTTCCTTTTCAAAGAAATGAACACATATTTCATGATGATGGATTAAGCCTGGCCATGATTCTAGACCTACGAAGATTGAAGGACAGACTGACATGTTCCAAATGGCAGCATAAGGGAGTAGCTTGCCTCACCATAATTGAAGCGAGTTGCAGTGCAATGAATCCCTGTCAACCAAGTACCCAAAAATAGAAACCTAAGCTTAGATAGCAAGTGAAATGTTAACAAATTCTTAATATGGTTCCTGAAACCTGAAATTCGAACCTCTATGATGTAATTCCACATGTATCAGTTTGTATTGCTCCGTTCTCAGTATTTACAAACTGAACTTGTGGGATTGGGTTTTGTACATGCATATGACAGCCTAACGTGCAGGTTTGGAATATGAATACTGGATGTGATTTATTATCCAATGGTTGCTGTTTCTGTTTCTTGGCACCTTTGGCATGGGATTATTTCCTACATCGATGTTATTTATACCATACTGTCTATCTTGCATAAATATTGTGGTGTCAGTTCAATCTCATGGATTGGACATTGACTTGCAGCTCATTCTGACATTGCCACATCAAAACAGTGCTCTTTTGATCAATTAAGAGAGTCACATATGTTTGAAGAACCTACTATTGCAAAACAAGGAAAACCCCTTGTATTTCTCAACTACATGATTGAGTTGAACCACCAATTTAACATGTAGCCTGGTGGTAAATTTCCATCTGTTCAATGGTTAAAATGACAACAAGACATTGCCATGTGCCATGTCATAGAAAGTTGGTTTAGAGAAAACTGATACACCGTCTGTCAATATGCATGTTATTACTGATTGTATTTTTAGTTGTTGTTTTCTTCATTAAATTTAGTGCATATATATTGTTTTCTGTCAAATAACAGGAAAAGTACTAAGTGCATCTGTGACAGTTCCAGACCTAGAAAGCTTAACAATGACAAACAAGAAGAAGAGCCAAATAGAACACAGAGAACAAGAGTCCACCAATAAGAGTGCAAGGCATCCAAGTTGCTGTGAATTAAAATATGATTTTACAAATTAAACCAGATGAATAGTTTACCTCACTTTTGGTTTTTAGCAATGTTTTGGCATATTAAGATTCATTGGATTTTTAGATTTGAGAAATCTGTAGCATTAGAAAGTTGTAAATTATACCCACTGCCATAATTTTCGCTTTTGTTCTTGAAGTGGGGGGTTCATTTTTTTTTTACTTTTAGAAATTTTATCTTTTTATTTTTTTTATTGAATTCATAAGGGGTATATGCTTTTTTTTTTAAAGTAATGTCTTAAGTAAACAAAATCATTCACTTAACTGATGTTATGCATAAATGTCCTCAGTTTCTAGCCCATGTTTATTAACAATAACACTCTCAAGCTACTGTTGGAACCACTAGTACCATTTTGAGTTTGCATGTGTAGGTGGGTTTGTTGTGTCCATGTGTGGAATGTATAGGATAGGCTGTATACAAGAACCAGATAAAAGAAAAACCATTTTTGGGCCTTGAAGCCGCCAACTTGAGATAGCTGGTGAATTATCCACTGTTTCAACCAGATTTCGACCAATTTCAAGCATATCCTGATTAGCTACAGCTTGAAAGCCGAGTTCTTGAACCTTGATTTTCTGAGAAGTGATATAATCCAGATTGAATGAATTAGAAGAGCTAGGGGCAGAGGGGGCAGACTGAAGATAACCTTAAGAGAAGTGGTGAGAAGGAATATACATAGCTTAGGCCTTGTATCTAGCATGGCCTCAAACAACAGCTGATGGAAAACAAGAATCCATGTAGTTGACCCCATTTAGTTGCGACAAGGTTTGTTGTTGTTGTAATATCACTTTCTTGGTTGGATAGGCATGAATTTGATTCAAGCTCTTGATCTCGAGGCCCATGTCGCCAACTCAAAAATGTAAATTGGCTTTCCAAGTTGATGGAATTCTTTTTCCCCAACTCAGGTCAATCAAGTGATATTAAGGGTCTATTGGGGCTGAATTTGTTACTTAGCCTATTTCAGCATTTGTGAACAAGCTGGTGACCTCAGATTTATGGAACGAATAGGGCAATAATGAGTTCCACTTCCAACCCCAAATTGGAAACTACTATGTTAAAGTGAAACCTTAAAATGGCCTATTGAAAACATCAAAATTCAAACAAGTTTAATACATTACACACGTAGTTCAACTTTCAACTTTCAAAGTTCAAATGATAATCCAATTATCAAAGTTGCAACTCGAGACCCTATGCGCTAAGCACATCCTCTTGGCTTGCACATCATCTTGTCTCGCTAAATGGGAAAAGCAAGATATCAGATCTCGTGAGTTCTCTTTCCATGTCATGAACCAATCTGGAAGCCTAGGCCGAGGAGAAGCAAGCCTGAAGGCATCCCTTTCTGGATGACTGAATGGGATTTTAGGCATTGATGTCCAGATGTCCTCCAACACTTGGATCACCTAGGCGCCAGGATAAGTAAGTTTCATAGAGGCATAAGGATCTTTACGCATTAGTGTCTTTGTTTGTTGAATGTGTTTGTTACTGTTATTAGGTGGTTTACCTATGAATCTATGATAATTGGTATTGTTTATGATGTTTCAGATACCTAATGTGTTTAGGATTAGATGGCGCCTAAGAATATTTAATTTATTTGTTCTATTTCGTAATCTCAGTAGATATAAATAAAGTTGCCGGCTGGCTGGAGATTAACTATGATCTATAGTACAAGCCTTCCTGCTCGGTCTCTCTACTTATCTTCTTCTCTTCTACATGTCCTGATTTTGTTAGTCTCAGATTTGTTGGCGAATAGGCTTGGTACCCCATTTGTCTTTTTCTCCTTTATTTACCAAAAGTCCCTTGGGTAACCATAGGGACTTCACTATGAGCATATCTTTTTAACTTTGCATGAATTGCTTATTGTTGTTGCTGTTTTCTGGGATTTGTTTGCATCTGGAATACTTGGTATTTTTCTTGGTTATAATGAGCGAGAGAGATTGGAGATTATTTGTTACCAGAGTATAGGCGCACTGAATGTATCTTGAGTTTTTCTCTCTTGTCCATGTCTACGTCCATTCCTTAGTCCTCTTCTTCATAGGTTCTGGACATTTTAGTTTTCTCACATGTTCCTATCAGCTTTATTTGAGTTCATATGTGAAACAAGGCCTTATCTATGCCTATCTATTTCTAAGTACTCCCACCTGTATTTTAGATTGTCTGTCTCTGGTTCTTTTAGCTGCTCATATTTGAAATTTTAGTCAAACCACTCTTCCATACTGGGCCAAACAAACACCTCTGTTGAAAATAATCAATGATTTTCTTGCAGCTTATGATGTACCAGTGTTACTCCCAAGTTCAATCATCCTTAACCTCTTCCTTTCTAGTTTTGCCACAGATCCATCTCAGGCTCTCAATATCATCCATCATCTAAACTAAGAGTATACGATGCTTCTTAATTGCCTGAAATTCCACATCTGTGAGTATTAATGTTAACCTCCCTCGTGTTGGGTTTAACCAACCTGAACTACCTTCTTCCACTGCAGCCATGTCCTCAAACTTTTGAAATTACTAATGGAAACAATCTTTTGAAACAAAAGCTACATCATGGAATAAGTCATTGTTGTGCAGTTTACTAGTCAAACGCATTGTTGGCCATAGTTGGGATTGGCATTGCAATGCTTTATTGAGTTTTATTTGCCTTATTAAAAATTATTAAATATTAAGGAATCATAGAGAGAGTGGTTTGATTTTGGATATTTCCTATAAAATATGCCATTCTTGATTATCATAAAGGATTGAGTTCTTGAGTACTGAGCTTAGTTCATAGCTTTCCGTTGGAGGGGCTCTCATGCGCTGGAAGCTTTCTCCTCTCTAGTTCAGCATTCTGTCACCAGAAATTGTTAGGTCGTTTGCATTTAATCGTTGGTACTTCTTGTTAGCATTACCGGTATGTAACATAGTGGTGTAAAGTATATTTACTGTAGACATGGATATGTAGTGCACTTACCTATATTTCCTTTGATGTAGTAAGTTTTTTTGAGAAATTTGAGACATGAGATCGGTAGCTTTAGTACTCCTAAGAGTCTTTATCCATATCATTGGGAGGGGAGGCTCCAACATGAGGTTGGAAGCCTATTAAAAACAAAGATAAATTTTGACTAGCAATGATGCAGTTTTGATTAGTATTGTGGTTCTTCATTATGTTGTGCTTTTGTTTGCTGCTTAGTTCTGTTGATTGAAGATTTCATGTTTAGTTCATTTCTGGTCCAGCTTTAAAAATATTATGTTGACATCTGTTGAGTTGGTCGCTGAGCTGAAGTTCTTTAGTTCTTTGAGTCAGCTGTATTTCTTTATATAGTGTCTTATTGTGTGGTCCTTTTGACATTTTGAAATATTGTGTTTGGATTGTTTGCGTAACTGTTACCAAAAAGCATCCCAATGCACAAAGACTGCTATTTGCTGGTTGGGAGTTGAAAATACATTACTAATTCTTATTCTTCATGGTAATTGATTCTTGTCGGGCCTTGTTGAGCAATTGGCCATAATAGGAGGTAACAACTCTGCTGCTGTGACTCTTCATTCTAGTGATCTTCTAGGACTTGTTTCAAAAACTCTTTGGTGGATATGGGATTGTTTGATCTGGTTATGAAGCTTTTCCTTGAAAGTCCTATTGCGTTCTTAGGCTTCAAGAAATCTGTGCTTTATTACTATCTGGTCATACACTGAAAATCTACTTTTTACTGTTCACAGTTCCAAATCAATACGTGCTTTGCTATTTAGAATTACCACATGGGCATGCAGTCGCCATATTCCAGGTACTTCTCTTTTATCTCTGGATCTGGGTGCATTGAGGAATAAGATGGTTGTTCAATATAAACCTGGTTGGCCGAGACAGACCTTGTTGGAAGGTATATTTACTCAGAAATGGCTCAAGTTACCGTGTTGATTGCCTTTGAAAGCCTTCTAATAATCCGTAATACAATTCTGTAATCATAGCATCTGTTTTCTCTCTTCCCTTGCCAGCCTTTTCAGGGCTTTTTCACCTATTCCTCCAAAATCTACATAGCTGCTAGAGCAATCCTCTGCCAAACCCAATGAATCATGGAAGGGCTACAGAACACTAACCAGTCATGTCGGTCCTGAATTGTCATGTGAGCCAATAAGACTTCACAGAAAGCATTAATTGGGTCGAATTTCAGCTTTCTCATAGGGGCTGTGGTCCTCTGCCTGGGACTGCATCTTGGCACAGGTTGTACAGGATTCTCTGTGGTTGCAGTATTTTCTTTTCTTCTCCCCCACCCACCCATCTTTTCCCTTTTTTGTTTTTTTTTCCACGAGCAATCATGTAAGCATTCTGCTAGTTCAAAACAGCAAGTAGTAGATGTAAGAAAAGGTTAAAGAGATAGTCTAAAATAATATTTACAAGCTGAGTTCTTGTTTCAGTACAATTGTAAAGAGAAAAAAATCAGTCCAGCTAAGTTGAAAATTGATGGACGAAGACTACCAGTGTTATATAACTCAGAAATGAGTAAGTGTGAATGTACGTGAAACATTTCAATCATGAAAGTTCACATGTTATAGACTTAATCCATGCTTAAAATTATCCATAAAATTGATTGGGGGAAAGGAAAATAATTGGATAAAATACCTAGAGGATATTAAGGTTTTCTGAGAAAAGAAGCCTCGTTAGAATCTTACTGGTGATTGGGCGTCAAGGGCGAGGTTTCTGGGGGAAATTTAGAACAAGTGGTGAGGAGTTTAGGTGTCAAATGACCAGATTTGCACTACTTAATGGTAGCAAGTAAGGTGAGATTTGATTTCGGTCGGTTTGGATGTTGGGTTGGCTATTTAACTTCTACGCTTTTGGGTTTGATATTTGTTCGGTTTCAGTTTTTTGTCCAAGAACTGTCCAATCTTACCTGCTTCGATGCCTGAAAATATTATTATTTTAGATCAGAAAGAGTTGATGATTATCCATATGATCTGCATGCTGCAAAATCGACAAACCTTACCATTCAAATTAGTGATGTACCTTAAAGGTGGGAGGAATCAAACCTGAACTTTAAAATAGGGAGCAAGTAAATAAAAGAATTTAACAATTTGTTTTCATACAAAGGTAAATTTTTCGCTAAAACACAGCACTGAGGTAGGAAATTTCCTGGATTAAGGTATGGCAAAATTAATGGGACGTATTACTTTTGACCGTATTAGCTAATAGAAGTTCCAAACAAATCTAGAGATTATGTTGCATTTTCTTAAAACCAAAAGATTATATATATCGAATCATTTCTGGAGACGAGCACGCCTCCAAAGGGATAAACTGCACCAAGTTTGCATTGCAACGCGAGGGATTGATGATGGGATCTCACCGACCACATCAGTGTTTGCGTTCCTAAACTAGAGAGATCAAAGTAGATTTTACAAGATGAACTACTTGGTATAGAAAGTTACTGTTCAATACCTTGTTTGCAAGGTCAATTCACTGGCAGTGTTGCCTCTTTTATGAAAAACAGAGTCCAAACAAGAAAATAGAGCGACAAGTTGAATATAAAATTTTGTGTACAAAATGAATAAATAATGCAATACAATGAAATGAGAGAGAGCTGGAAATTTAGTATGATACATCATGCCCAATGAAATTCCCAATCTCTAGACTTGTTAGTTCTAGCTGGTCTCGCGCGGTCTCGTGCGTTGATCAGCGCGCTGGCAAGTTTTAGCTTATAATACAACAGTCTTCATGGACAAAAATCCATCTAGATTTGAGCTTTTCACCAAACAATGGTTTAATCACTGGAAACCTCCTCTTCATCTCCTGCATCCCTCAAGATATCTTACCTTGCTCGTATCCAATTCTGGAGCTATATGTATACTGCTTTATGCTCTTCATTGCCTGATGCAAGGCCAGGCTCAGGGTTTTGGCTGTATCATTCAATGAGTAAACAATGAATCAGATTTCATGACTATGCAACGTGGGCGTACTGCTAATCAAGAGCAGCTTTGTTTCTTCTACCAGTAAGTGGTTTTGGCAAACCATCAAATATTGGTCTAGCCATGGCAGCTGCTGAGAAAGCCTGTAATTCTGACTTCAAATTCCACTTCGAAGTTGACCAAATGGATGAGGAGTTATTATTTGTGTCCTTGTCCTGGTTCTGGAAGCTGGGTGTGCTTGATGATTTTCGTACTCCAGAAAACCCATCAGCTATGAAAGAGTCACCCAGACTGACAGGAACTGGGCTCAACCAACCTGATTCAGCATCAGCTACAAGTGATGTTCGGCTTACAGATTTTGGCCTCAATGCAAGACGCCTTCCAGATGATGTCGAGTAGTCACTGCCGCCAGTAGTATCCTCCTTCAATAATTTTTCTGGGGTGCTAGAAGAAGAGCTATTTTCAGCTTTTTGCCGCCTGCGGACATACTTATCCCCAGCTTCAAGAGCAGGCACATCCAACATTCCATCCTCGGGCATGAAACAGTTAGCTAAGCTCCTTGAGTGCCGATGGAGTCCTGGAAATGGATTAGAAAATGGAGATGATATTGGCAGTTCATCTTCCGAGTAGGCAGCTCTGTCTGTTCTGTAACTTGTCATCTCTGTTTCTGCTATGCCATTATTACTTGAATGTTTAAGTCCATAATAGCCCTGTAATGTGCTCATAGCTGGAGAGACCTCCTGTTGAGAAGGTTTCAAGCTTAGCGACTGGATAAGTTCCAACACATCAGAATGCCGCCTAGTTGGAGCTTGTCGAGCATTTTTCTGTCTGCAAATGGTGAACAATAAGCCACTATGAAGCCTTCATAATAATCCAATTCAGAGTTAAATTCCAGCAGCAAAGATATAAGGAAACAATAACATTTAAAAAAGCTTGTTCTTTAGAGAACGAGAAGGTAAACCAAGGGTTGTGAAGACATCTTCAGTTTATAAGACAAACCAAGAACTGAAGAAAAGCAATTTAGAGAACAAGAAGGTAAGCCATGAAGCAGAAAAGGAAACAAGTGGCTGATAAGCATAGACCCTACCATGATCTGACGACAAATTGAAACCTAATTCACTAGTGTTACTACTATTCCAGTGGACTAGAGGAGAAACTTTCTCTTTCAGATGGAGGTGCAACAAGAAGGTCAACCATGAAGCAGCAGAGGAAACAAGTGGTTGATTAGCAATAGACCCAACCATGATCTGATGACTAATTGAAACCGGACTCGCTAGTGTGACTACTATTCCAATGGAATAGAGGAGAAACTCTCTTTCAGATGGCAGTTGTACTTCAAAATTATCTTCTATTCTAGGCATACCTTGTATCCATCAAGTTCATATCCATTCCCACCCTCGCCCCCCAAAAAAAAGCATCCCAACAAAAAAATTAGCTAGCTAGAGTTGTACTTTGATCCTATTAAGTCAACGGTCATAGTGTGAAGAGGAACTTTTTTGTGGGTTGAATTAAGAATTTAGAAAGTTTATATATACACAAGAACAACTCAAGTTTGTCCCAATAAAAGCTTACCCCTCCCCACAGCAACACCCCCCCCCCCCCAACAAAAAAAAAATTAATAATAATAAATAACAGGAAAAGAAAACTGGGGAAAAAAAACCTAATTGGACAACAACTCCAAGTCTTCTTAGGGGTTCGAGAGATAATTATTTGTGCACAACGGATTGGTATTCAAGTCCTGGCTTATTCTGATATTCTTCTCAGGTGTGACCTTTCCCTTATCATTATTCTATTTGCCTTCCATTTGTTCTTCTTACTTTGTACCTCTTCTTATTCCACAACAGGCAGACACCTTGTTTTCTTGTCAAGTTTCAGCTTGTTTCTCTCATGCATATGAGCGTTTTCTAGTAGTTATAAGTTGGATGTTACACTTCTGTTAAACATTCCCCCTTGATTCTGATCTTAGTTTCCAGTTTCATCTTCACTATATAAGTCAATTCACGAACTTACATTTTTTTTGGTTGGTAACAACCAACCCACTGCATCTTTTTCTTTTATCTCTTGAAATATTATTTTTTGCACTGGAAATTATCAACAGACCCAAGCAATTCCTGCTTACTGTCGTTTTCTTTTTCCCAATTTCCAAAATTTCATATAATTTACTGTCAAATACAGACCCATAGGTGCTTCTGCTCATTTGTTAGAAACTGGCTTATACATCAAAATTGTATCTATTTATGCCTTTTTGTCAAATTACTCAAATTTCTTCAGTGGGACCTTGGTGATTAATGTTTGTTACAGGCTTTTTGTTATTCTGGATTCTGCCTCAATGCAGAACCACGACAATCTGGTGGAAAGATAGGAACACCAACTACCCCCATCCCCGGCCGGGGGGGGGTGATTCAGGAGCTTGATTGGATGCTTAGACATTGAGGTGATGTCGTCACAGCTAAGATCTAGAAACTGTCTCATGGCAAATGCACAATAATATTTATTTTCAATAATGTGGAAACAGCCTCTCAGCAAACATTGTTTGGGTAAGGCTGCGTAAGAAAAACTGCCCCCCTGGGTCTACTTTTGCAGAAGCCTTCAGCACTGGGTTCGCTCTTTTTTGTGTAAAAACATTTTTGGCGTATCTTAAGAGTTCTTGGGGGAAATTTTATATTATTTTATTCAAGATGGTCAAACTGAAGCTTCTCACTAAGAAAGCAAGGAACACGACATGGGTGTCACAACGGGTCTTTGAAAATTCAAAAAGAGGCCCTTTTCCTTAAAAGTATGGCTGGGAAATTCCAGTGTCACAGAAAATGCAAATAACTATGGTGCACAGCTACATTTGGGGAAGGGGATCAGGAAGGAGGAAGGGGATAAACTTTACTCCTGAAACTATTTGTAACAATTCATGCATTAGCAAGTCAGAAACGTTTGCATTCCACAGAAGGAAAGGCATCGAATGTATATACATATTAGCATATGGAGGCGTAGCAGGAAATAATCAAGTCCACAGAAAAGCGTCATAAAATCAAAATTTCTAGGCAACATTCCTCAAGATATGATAGATATGATTAGTAATGCCAAATCATGACGCATATAATAGGAGGAAAACAAGAGCATGGTAATACCCTGGGGTAGCTGAACCATTTGATGAACCATTTACTAGACCTGAAGATGGTGGATGCCTTCCAGGTAAGGGTATTTGTATAGACTTGAGAGCAAACATTTGAAGATCTGTAACCAAGTTATTCATTCTTTTGATGTCCGCCACCTAACATGCCACAAACCAGTTATATTGAAAGAAATGAGAATCATACCATCAAACCATCTTAATAGAATCCATATTTAAACTTCTAACTTAAACAAATGCAAAAGAAGATGCATGAAATTGTACAAACGAGTAGCCTTAACCAATGTGTTTATAATGACAAACACGAGATGTGCTGCCTTAGCAATCAATGCATGGACTCATTAACCAGTTTCATTATATGAACACTTCGTAACATATACTTAACTGGATTAAAACTTAAGTAAGAATTAAAACTTAAACCGATGCCTAAGATTATACTCTTCCTCGTGCTACCTTTTCAGATTATCCTATTATTTTTATAGAAATTTTGTTCCAAAATATATATCCATCTTTGGGCTGTCAGTGACTGGTATTCTAATAAACATCTCGCATATAAGTCCTGATGAATTCTTATAATTGCTTTTTCTTCATTATTTGGATTAAAAAAAAAAAAACAACAACAACAACGGTAAACCAAATGAGCAGGACATAAAATCGAGAAACAAGTCGACCAGTTTGATCGATATACCAATTGCTTTTGCTTCCTCTATTTATTACAGAGTTGTTAGGAAAAAGCTCATATGAGCTATATGAATAAGAAACCAGAAAACCAAATGATATTTAGCAATCAAAAAGCATCATCAATTAGGTTTCCAGTCAAGTTTTTGTCTTTTTACCTCGACGCCATACTTGATCGCCACTCCTGCAAGAGTATCGTATTTAGACACCTGATGCTCAATATAATTAACGCCATCTACAGAGACCGAAGACGTCAACGGAGAAGAAGATGACACTGGGAACAAAAGCATATTATCGGACATTGCTGATCCTTCTCCCTGCTTTCCCAACCTCGAGATCTAACGCAAACTGGTCATACCATACCAGTGCCCGTAGTTGTACCGAACTACATCACTAATAAATTTCCTCAACACAAGAAAACCCTAAATTTTTCCAGCTTAGAAGAAGTCTCGTCGTGCCTTCACCTGTAATCCTGGGTAAAACCATAGAAAATCAAAATACCCACAAAATTTGCCTTCGTTTTGCAACAGATCAGGCAATGCCTTAACAGAATTGACGAAAAATCCCAGCGGTGGACGTCGCAGGAAAAGCCGAATTCGCAGTTATTTGTAGCGCTTGGCACGACTAATCATTAAGACAATTTTTTTGTTAAAGAATGGAAAACCCACAGAAAAAAAAGGTCAGACATGGAGCGAAATGGTTCCTCTTGCAAATCTACAAGCAGCGTTAACTGATTAGGATCTGAGACTTATTCTATTAGAATTTCGCTTTGACGATGCTCTCCTGTTCTTACTTTTTTTTCAGATGGAAATAGAGAAAAATGCAGAAATGGTAATTAATAAAAAATATATATATATATTTGGTCCTTAATTAAGTTAAAACTCCGTTTGTCTTTAATTAATAAATAATAATAATAATAATTAAAAGTAATATCCTTTAAAATGACACGTGGTAGAGTCAAAATTGGCTACGGTAATACCAAACGTCAGAAGAATTAATAAAATATTTATTTTAAGACATAAATATAGCTGCACCACTAGATAAATAAATTTTACCATTAAATCTGAACCGTTTATGATGAATAATTCAGATTTAATAGTTTAATAGTTTTTAAAAAATATTTTACTTCTTACATTGATTTCAATTTCACAAATTATTATATTTCATAATTTGACTTTATTTTAACAAAACAGAAATAGAAATTTGGTTTTTTTTTTTATTTTTTCCATGAAAATTGGAATTCTGCCTGGAAATCATTGATTTATTTTTTGGATAGCTTTAATTTTAATCTTTTAAGAATTGTGATTTTTATATTTGGGAAAGAGAAGTAATAATTTACTCTCTTTTTTTTATTTTTTTTATTTTTATCGTCTTGAGAATAAAGAGTAAATAAAGATTTAAGCATGATGAAGAGTTATAAATTTTCTCCATTTTCAATATAAGGTTATATATCCCTTCATAACTCCAAGAAAAAGGTTAGGGTGTCTATTGTAGTTTTTTTATCTTTGTATTTGTTATTTATTATATATTTATAACATTTTATTTATTTTTTTCCTTTAATTTCATTCTTCATTTGTAAGTGGTATTAGAGCTTCTTGTTATAATTTTACTATAATAATGTTTTTCTTTATTTTTTTTTCTTTTATTTCTTCCTCTGCTTCATCTAATAGATTATGCCTAGAATAAGGCATGACAAGTGGGATTTTCAATTATTCAGATTATATCTTTATAACAATTTTTTATTGTTTCCCATCAACTTAATTCTTCATCTTTACTGCTTTACATGGTATTAGAGCTTTTTTATTTAATTCATGACAAGTGGGAAATTTCAATTATTTGTTTGTATCCAGTGTGTTGCGTTATAACTTGGTTTTAGGCTAGTATTAATAAAAATAGGAGAAATTCATAAACACCCCAAAATATTAAAAAAAAAAAAATCACATACACCTCAAAAGTATTTCAAGTTGGCAAAGACACCCTAGAATGTTTCTTAAAATGGCAACTGCCCCCTTTTCTGGTAGAACGATGAGGTGAATGCGAAGGATAGACAAATATATCCTTAATATTGTTTTTGTACAAAAAATTAACATTAGGATTTTAACCTACTATATACATTGTAACCTAGAAATACCAATATACCCTTTATCTTCTCATTTTTCCCATCAAAATCTACAATTTCTTTATTATTAAAAAACTGTTATAAAATAAAGAAGATATATTGAATATAAAGAAGAAAGACAAAATGAATTCAACTTTTCTATGAGTTAGTCATTACATATTTATAATGAAACTAGCATTTTATCTGATATGGTAATATTAGAGTCTACAAAGAAAAACAATATATGATTCTCACACACAATAAAATAATCTTGATATGGAATGATAGATTATCATCCAAGATAGAAGGTGCATAGAATGGAAATATTGACTGCAAATATTGTATAATGAGATGGATGTAATATTCAATAATATGAGAATGTAAATAATCAAGATTGTATCTTGAGATACTTGAGATTTTCAATTGGAATTACAATCTCTTTGGGGGTAATGGACATCCATAAATAATATTATTTATTACACTTCCCCTTGGATGTCCATCAATAGATAATGTACCTCGTTAAAACCTTACTAAAAAAAAACCATTGGGAAAAATCTTAGTGAATGAAAAATAGTGCTGAGTAACGGAAATCCTGAAAAACCGATCAGTATACATATTTAAGAGTTACATATTTAAATAATACGTATTGGTAGTTGTCTCATTAAAAACCTTACCAGGAAAACCCAGTGGGACAAAACCTTGGGTGAAGGGAAAAAGAGTGCAGCATGTATTTTACTCCCCCTAATGATGACATCATTGAGTATATTTGAATACGCACATTCCAATATTATATACCAGCTTCTCAAAATTTGAAATAGGCAATGCCTCAATAAATTAACATGTCAAGTTATCACTTGAACAAATTCAATGAACATAGATTTCTCCATTTTGTTGAAGATCATGAGTGAAGAAGAATTTCAGTAAAATATGTTTCATTATATCTCCTTTGATGTATCATCCCTTCAATTGAACTATACATGCAGTATTATCTTCATATAATATTGTTGAAACCCCTTCTTCTAGTAGAAGATTACATGCTTCATGAATCACTATTATCTTTTCATGATTTGAATAAATGATAGCTATAGTTTGTTTTGTTGAACGCCAATAAATAACTAACATTCACTTGTGAATAAATAGTATGTTTGAGATCTAGTTTTATGTAGAACAAATAAATATCATTCATCTGCATAACAAGTAAGTTGATGTCCACATTCATAAATTAATTCTTCGAAGATACTGAAATATATGTTTAATAACATTTCAGTATCTTCGTATTGGAGTAGAGATAAATCTTGCTAATATAATTATAGAAAATGCTATATTTGGTTGTGTATTATTAGTAATATACATTAATGCCCAAATTGCATTAAGATATGATACTTCAGGACCAAAAAAATTCTTCATTGTTTTCTTGGGTCGAAATGAATTTTTCTTTATGTCAAACGATCTCACAACCATTGGGATACTCAATGGATGTGTTTCATTCATGTACCATCGCTTCAAAACCTTCTCTATAGAAGTCGATTGATGAACGAATATTTTATTCGTCAAATGATCAATTTGCAAGTAAAGACAATATTTTGTCTCTCCAAGATCTTTCATTTCAAATTTTTTCTTCAAATAGTCTACTGCTTTTGGAAGCTCTTTATGAGTTCCAATGATATTTACATATATACTTATAAAATTAGATCCATATCCTTTAATAAAAGTACAATAATAAATTAGATCATTTTTATACATTTCATTTAGTAAATATCCACCAAGGGGATTATACCATATATGCCATGATCATCACTGAAGCCTTATTGAACAAACTTCCTAGGAATTCTTATATGCTTCAAGCATTTTACATTCTTCAGGGATTTTTCATATAAATTTCACACTCGAGTGAGCCATATGATAGGTTATAATAATATCCATTAGTCGCATGTCAAAATTTTCATATACTACCAGACTAATAAGATATCTGAAGGTGATTGCATCCACCATTAGAGAACATATTTCAATGTAATCAATGACAGGCCTTTGCGAAAATTCTGGTGCCATAATTCATGCTTTATATATATATCACAATTTCATTCTTTTTCTCATTTCATTTTTCGTATGAAAATTTATTTGTACCCCCACTGGTTTTATACCTTCAGATGTTAGACTACAGATCTAAAAACTTTAATTTTTTAAACGAATTCAATACTACTTGAATTGTGTCTTTACGTTTTGGCCAATCATTTATTTATTTACATTCATCAACAAATTTGTGTTCAAGATCCTCGTCTTATTGTATTATTTCAACAATAACATAATATGCAAAAATGTTGTCGATAATTTTATATTTTCAGTTCCATATTTTTCTTGCAATGACATAACTAATCAAGATCTCTTTATTATTTTCAGGTACCTGAACCTCTTTTGGGGTTTCATAAAAAGTTAAGTCTTCAAGATTTTCATAATCAATTGTCTCCATTTTATGACCATATTGATCATTTGCTCATTTCTTTTTTTTTAGAATTTTATCCTTGGAATCGATTGATTTTTCACGTTTTAATTTTATTTGCACTGATAGATTGTCCTGCTATGACATCAATCCTAATTGAAGCATTTGCAGCTGGAATATGAGATTTAATAACTCTTAGCAGGTTAGCAAATTTGGCAGTTGATTCATAATATTTTGTAAATGCATAAATTCCTTTCATACAGGTTTCCTACCAAAAGGAAGCAACGACACACCAGTGTGCTTGATACCAAAGAAAGATAATCCAGAAAGGGCTGAAGACTTTCGCCCAATTAATCTAATGTTCTGTAGCAGTCAAAGTTGCAACTAAAGTGCTAGCGACAAGATTACACCTAGTGCTTCCGAACATCATCCCAACCTCACAGTCAACTTGTGTAAAAGGGAGATTGATTTCGGACAATATCTATAAAGCACATGAGGCCTTTCACTATCTTAAAGGAAGAAAGAAAGCTAGCTATGAAGAGAGCGTATGACATAGTGGAGTGGAGACTTGTGGATGCTATTCTTACAAAGTTGGGCTTTGGAGTCAAATTTAGAGATATGGTGCTAAATACATTGCCATCAGCGAAATATTCATTTTTGGTGAATGGAGGGGAATGTTTGAGATCATACCGGAGAGAGGCCTGAGACAAGGTGATCCACTATTTCTAGCACTTTTTGTGATATGTTCTCAATGTTTCATCAACCTCATTAATCAGAAGGAGCTTACACAAGAAGTTAAAGAGATTAAAATTCGAGGAAGGATGCCACCTCTCACCAATCTTATGTTTGCTAATGATTGTATCCTATTTTCTAAGGTAAAATTGGATAGTGTTCATACATTAAAGGAATGTATGGAGATGTATTGCAAGGCATTGGGACAAGCTATTAACTTCAGAAAATCAGCCCCAATACCCCATCACGGATCAAGAGATGTTTCTCTAAAATCTTCAAAGTGGAGATGGACCACAGAAGTACCTTGGATTACCCACGGATTTTGGGGTCTCAAAAGTCGAATTATTTCACTCTTTGAGTACAATATGGAGAAGAAGTTCAATGGTTGGGCCAAGAAATTGTTGAATCAATCTAGTAGGGAAGTTTTACTCAAAACTGTGGCACTACCCTCTACCATATATGCCACTTCACACTTCAAGATCATAAAAAGTATTTATGACAAAGTGAAAGCCAAAGCATCAAGATTTTTTTGGGTAGTAATGAAGACAAAAATCTTATGTTTTGGATGTCGGGAGAAAAGAAGTATTGGAATAATAGACCCTCTATTACACAATCGTGCTTTACTATGTAAGGTAGCTTGGACATTATTTTCACAGCCAGATGCGGAGTGGGACAAATTTCTTAAAGCCATTTACTTTTCCCCTTGTTCTTTTCTCGAGGCCAAATAGGGGAATAATCCATCATGGGCATGGAGAAGCATTCTTGATGGAGGGGAGGTTCTAAAACAAGGCTTATGGAAGGTTGGCACAGGAATGCAAGTGAATATATGGAATGCAAGATGGGTGCTAGGTTTGGATAACTTTAAAGTCACATCTTCTAAACTCGAGGAGTGTGTCATTGAAATGGTAGTGGACATCATTCATCCTCAAAGCTAAACATGGATGGAAGACAAGATCAAGAAGTATTTTATTCCACATGTGGCTAAAGCAATGCTTAATATACCATTAGCTCTATTTCCTTATCAAGATACTTAAGTACGGGTGCTAGCGACAACGACATGTTCTTTGTTAAATCAGCCTATATGTTGCTTAAAAAAAATACAAGAAATAGAATAATATAAAGCTCCATCACCCTCAAAAGTGCATATCTGGGAAGAGATGAATTCAACAAATTGGATGGACATTTTGGAGTGTAAAACTCTTCCCAAAGTAAAGAAATTTCCTGTGGAGAGCATGTAATGACAGTCTAGCCATCTCTAAGGAGCTAAGTAAAAGAGGTATGAAGGTGGGCCAGCTTTGTGGGGCATTTGGAGTGGAAGAAGAAACCATTACTCATTCACTTCTTCACTGTGAATTTGCTAAAGCAGTGTGGTATGGCAGCCCATTAATATGGAGAAGCTTTCAAAAGGAATTCACAACAATGGCTGAATGGATGAAGACTTGGGCAGATTTACAGAAACTAGAGAAGAAAGAAGGAGAGAAAGTGAAAAGTCTGATATCTTTCATCTTATGGTCCCTGTGAAATGCTCGAAACTCAATAGTAGTTGGCGAGTCATTGAAGTCACCAACTAAAGTTATGCAAATGGCGATCCAAGCTCATTTAGAATTTTGGTCACCGGTTAAGAAGGTGAATCAAAATGCCCCGGCTGAAACTAGAAGCACAGCGCCGGAAAGAGTGGAGTGCCAACAGCCGAACCATTCTTTTGTTAAGGTGAACACCGATGTCACTTAGCAACAGAAAACAAGGAAGGGGGGTGGGGATTACCATCAAAGATTGGGAGGGTAAGCCCCTAGTGGCAGCATATTTTCCCAAATCCTTCTCATCTATGATTGAAGGGGAGGCAAATGTAATGTGAGGATGGATGTTAGAAGCTATGGCTAATGGTTTTGAATATGTGGAGATAGACACCGACTCTCAGCTGCTGGTGAGTTACTTATCAGAGACAACCTTACCCCTTATTTTTATACTACCTGTAATTGAAGATATTAAATTTATAAGTAGTATATTTCTGGGGTTTAGACTCATTTATGTTTCTAGATGATTCAACTTGTAGCAGATCATCTAGCATGGAAGGCCTAATTGGTTCAGGGTTCAAGTTATTGACCATGTTCCTCTAAGTGGTTACTGAAGTTATGTTTAATTTCCCCTTCTGCCCCCACCTCTTAATGAAAGTTTAATTAAAAAGAAAGAAAGAGGAATGACACGAGTAAACGACATGGACTTTTCCTTTTTGAGTTTTAATAATAAATGTTTCTCCCTTGATTTTAAACCGATTTTAGGGTCAATTCCGAATTCCGGCACAAGCCGAGAACGGACGACAAGGTTTTGTAACACGGAATCGGGACCGACTCTGATCCCGATTCCGTGTTAACACTGTTATGTGGTTAACCTTCTTCCTTGCTCATGTTTCATAATTCGATTCGAGCTCGTCCGTTTTCTCAAATTGCAGAAAGAAACGGAAGGAGGAGACGATGATCGGAGTGGGGAAGGTCAAGCAGTACTCTAATGTCCTTGATAAGCCTCTGAGCAAGGGCAAACAAGAGGTCTTCTCCTCTTCCGATATATTCTCTGCAATTTATGCTTCTCTCTTTTTAATTTCTAACTTCATTTCTTTGCTTTTCTACTAAATGTCCCTTTCTACTGTCATTTGTCCTATGATGATAGCCAAGTTGATCTCACTCTTGATCTCACTTGGATTTCTAGGTTCAATCTTCAAAGTTTTTTTTTTTAGATTCATTCTATATATTTGTGATCTTAGTGATGTAGTACTATAGCCACTTTCTTTTATTTGTATATTTATTTTTTCTGGATTGGGAAATTTCCGAGTTCTCTGATCAGTGAATTGGCTACAGGTCAGTCTGAGTGCCTTTGCATTCTTGTTTTCGGAGCTTGTGCAGTACAATCAGACTCAAGTTGACAACATTGCTGAGTTAGAGAGAAGGTGATTGACCTATGGCTAATTTTATGTGGTTGATAGGAATCTTGTAAAGAAAAGAAATCCACAAAAGTTTTAATCTTTTAACATTCCGGTCGTGGACAATGATTTGATCTTAAAACTCATTTGCATGACTTTGCTGAATTAGATCTACGATTATTGCTTATTACAATTGATAAAACCAGGCCTCTAGTCATGTTTTTGAACTGGTGATTTCTGTGCCCGAGTTTATCTTCATATTTCAGCATACTGATTTTATTTGAATTGGAGCAGGCTAGAGGATGCTGGCTATGCTGTTGGTGCAAGAGTACTGGAACTTCTTTGCCATAGGGATAAGGTAGGCAATTTTTTCATATGAGAGCCGTGTCAGAGTGTTGAACAGCCTCGTTTTAAAATGGGTTGATCTAATATCAAGAAGAAGTAGTGGTTTCTCTTTGATGGATTGAACTAGAGAATACTTTTATCCGTTCTGCTTGGGATAGAATGATTAAAGTTGAGTACTGTACCACTGGTCTGTTTGCAACATACTTGTTTGTTAATAATTATAAATTTTCCTGTGCCTTTGAGAGAAGTTTTATTCAGTGGATACACAAAACATAATTGTTTATTGGCTTTCAAATCCTTTTATGAGTAAATTTCATGCTTAATACATACTAAAGTATACGGATTGATTTATCTAAGGAGTGGTAAATTGCATTGAGAAAAATTGGTACTCTCATGCTTTATAATTTCATCTTAGACAATTGGTGTTCTGTTTGATTTGCTCATAAGTATGAAAGTACTTGAACATCTGCTGTCTAACCCTAATTGATGTGGGGGGAGGTGTGTCAGAATAGTTATTGTAAACATTGGTACCCTATCTGGTAACAAATTGGTATTATCTGCAACAATTTTGATATCAAAATTGGGATCTGGATTGTTTCTAAGTGAGTTCATGGTCTATATTTCTATGCTGGATCAGCGAATGCAGTGACAGCAAACAATCATGATGTCACTGCTGGATTGGTTGGATTTGAGACTGATGTGGATCAAATGTTCAGATAGATCTGATGTGAAATCCTTAAAACCTTAGTGTGGGAGTGTGGGTGTTTCCTTTTAATATGTGCCCAATCCATTCTCATCCATCTGGTTCTCTGTGAGTTTGGAATGTGCAATGCTTAACTTGCTTCAAGGTGGCCCTAGAAAGAAAAGAGGATCTAGTTTTTTGCCCAAGAACTGGCTGGCAGAAATTTCCCCTCTTTTATTTTTATTTATAATGAAAGGAATTTTATTGAGAGGGGGATTTTCTTTTTCATATGGAAAAAGGTTGAATCTTTAAAAAGTTGAAAAAGAATGCCCAGGTTAGGATAGCCCAGTTGAACTTGCTCAAATATGTGCTTGGACTTTTGGTTCAGAACTTCTGCTCAAATTTTATAAATATTTCTGATGGTAAAATTTTTCTGAGGCTGCTCATATAGACATGGAAATTGTGGGTGTCTCTGATGCTTCATTCTTACTACATATTTAGAGTCTTGAAATGGAAACACTCTAAGCTTGATGTACGAGAACTACTGCCTCCAACTCAAGCTGGATTGTATAAGTCAAGATTCAGTTCGTGTGAATCTTGTGCGATAGTGTGCCTTTTACAAATTGAGCATGGGAGATGTGCTTTTTCTAAGCAAAGTGTATCCCTATTTTAGTTTTTCTTTTTTCATAAATAACTGTACCACTGTTTTACTTTTATTTGAAGTTGAATACTGCAAATGGAATTTATTATACAGGAAAGCTATTTAGCATGGTTGGTTTTATCTTTGGTCTGATTTTTTATTTCGATTCTCAATGTGATGACACAGGGAAACAGAAGAGGAAACACGATTGTTGGGAATTTTGTCCTTTGTACACAGTACAGTATGGAAAGTTTTATTTGGAAAGGTCCGTCCATTGTCTTGCATTTTCTGTTATCATTGGTGGAATTTTCTTGCATAATCTGTTGTCAATGGTGGAATTTTTTACCTGATGACGTAAATGGATTTTCTTAGATGTTATCTTTTTCAGGTTCTTACCTTTACACGTGACAAAACTCATTAGTGTTTGGAAGTTCCAGTGGCTTATTTTTATTTTTTGTTTTTGTTTTTGTTTGTTGCTTCTCTTTGGGTGGTTTTTTTTATCTGCTGGATTTTGGCTTTGTAAGTGTCTCATGGCCTGGACCCCTAGAGGTTTATTTGAAGATCCCAGTTTAGATTGAGTTATAAATAGTGTTCATGTGATGGCTTTTTGCTCCACATTCAGTTCTTTTACAATTACTAGTTGACTACAACAACTCAGCCTTTATCCCAACTTAATTCGGTCAACTACATGGATCCAAGCAGAGACAAAATATTAAAATAAAAAAAAGCAACAGATTATGCTGTTATTGTATTAAACAAGAGATGTGGGAGCTCCTGATAGTCCCCTGCTTCACTAAGAAAAACAGCAGATAATGTGTTTTGGGGCTGGTGGGAACAAAACCGCATGCCTGAAAATATGGACCATCCCTTTATAAAGTTTGAACCTAGTTCTATGTATTTAGAAGGGTCAATGATGGAACTACATTTCCCAGCTGGTTATAACTCCTACACCCTTCTTACTTAATGTTTCCCATTTCTCCTCCCTTCTTCACCCTTTCATGTTTCTTACCCTATAACCTGTGAACATGGTCATAGCTTACGTGTACTTCACGGGCATGGATTGTCAGAAACAGGAGCTACATAAACTAGACTCAGAAGTGAAAACTTTTGTGGATGAGGGAACAGATATGGATATTAAGTGCAAGTTTATGAGTCCAAATGGGAGTGAGAACATGGGGAATGCATCCTAAGGGCATGGGTGAACTCTTATAATATAACACAAGCTTTTAAATTTCTAGGGCTGAAATATAGGGAAGAGGTGCATAAACAAGATGGGAGTGTGAACATGGGGAACACATCCATGAGGGCATGGCTGCATTGTTGAACGGCCTTGGGTTTGAGATTTCCAGAGCTGAAATGTAGAAAAGAGATTTATGTTGGAAGTATGACTGAGGTTTCCTAATTGGAATAGGATTCCCCTTTAAATCCCGATTTTAATTATATTTTATTATCTTATATTTTCTATATTTGTTTCCTATTTGGTGTTAGATTTGTTTCCTAATAAGTCTAAGATTAGTTTATCTACTTGTTTTTTTAATTTCTTTTCCTATTCAGAGTGGGATTTACTTAGATTATAACTATAAATACCCCTTTGGGGCCTATGAATGAAATAATACTGTCCGAGCAATAATTTCTTCAAATTCCAACAGTGTCAGACATGATCAAGATTAATTTGTGTTTAGAGAGAAGAAAATTTGGAAAGTAATACGAAAATAAGTACCATGAGCAGTACCATAAAACTTTGGGTTTGAGAGGAAATTTTCATTTGGAGATGAGAAAGAGAATAAGGAGGAAAGGGGGAACCATACAAAAGACAAGAAAGATAAAGGGAAACATTGGCCACATGCAACTATGCTAACATGCATAGCACATGACAATGATTCCTATTCCATTACTAAAACCTTAATGTTGTTGTTTGACAAATCAAGGTTCAAAACTAAAAAAACATTTGTGTATTACTAGTGTAAGCTCTCTCTCTCTTTTCTCTTTTTTTTTTTATATATATATATTTTTTTTTTTTGAGGGTGAGGGAGGGGAAGTTCTATAGGACAATCATATGAGCCAGCTGTGTTATAAGGTGTAAAGTGTTGGGCTGTCAAGAAGCATCATATAAGTAAACTCATTGTAGCAGAAATGAGAATGCTAAGATGGATTAGTGGCAAAAATAGGAAGAATAAGGTAATGAATGATCATATTAGAGCTGTTTTTGGAGTAATTCCTACAAATGATAAGTTATGAGAAAGTAAATTGAGGTGGGCATGGCCAAATTCAACAGAGCCCCTTTAAATGCCTCTGTTGGGAGAAGTGCTTTAATCTAGATCAAAGGAATTAGAAGAACTAGGGGCAGACCTAAGATAACCTTAGGAGAGGTGGTGAGAAAGGATATGCATAGCTGAGGCCTTGTTTCTAGCATGGCTTCAAATAGAGCTGATTGGAAGGCAAGGATCCATGTGGCGAATCCCATTTAGTTGGGAGAAGGCTTGTTTTTGTTGTTGTTGTTTCTGTTCTGAGGACGAGGGAGGAAGAGGAGGGGGTGGGGGAGGGGATGGGGGAGGAAGAGGGGAGAGTGGAGTAATTGGCATCCAAATGAAATTAGTAAATACAGGTTCATGACTTACCCTTTTTCTTATAGATATGAGGAAGTGGTTATTTTGTTTGTCTGGGCATTTTACTCTATTCGTTTGTAACAGTTTCTGGTGAAAATTTACAATACTTACTGTTTCACTTCTACTTGATATTAGGTAGCAGATTCACTTGAGAAGGGAACTGAACATGAAGATGAGTACATGATCAGCGAAAAAGAGCTCCTTGTGAATCGGTAATGATATTATTATTGAACTTTTTCAATTGATAAATCAAAAGGTGTCTCTTCATGCCATAGTTTGCAGTATTTAGGATATCACCACTTTGCCATGTGGCAGTGCCAATGGACTCCATGTTATAGAGGACCTCAAAATGGTAAAGTTTCAGAACCAAACAAACATCAGAGTTCCTCAAAAGTGTTTTTCAAGTGAAAAGAATCACGGAAATGCAATTAATTCCATAATGCTGAGATGGCAACAACAGTTCCATTGGCTTTCCTTGGAGCAAGATTGTATTCTTGTTACTGAGGATCACCTTTTAACTACTTCACATGCTTGTTGCAGAATTTGACCAGTCCATGTCCATCCATGTGTTCCATGTGGCAAGGATGTGCAAAAGTGTGGGCATTTTAAAATCCACCATAGTGGTTGCATTTAGATAACTCCTGAACTAAAAATGTTTCATTTTTTGGTGTTTCTTATTTATCAATTCTAGGTAGGCTTTCTTTCTGATATTTCTTATTTTTTTTGAAGATTTATTTCCATACCAAAAGACATGGGGACATTTAATTGTGGGGCATTTGTTGCTGGAATTGTAAGGGTGAGTCCGATATTGTTAAAAACTTGACTTAGTCCTTCATGTCTGATAATCGGGTGGTTGATACCTCTATTGCCTCTTGTGAAGGGTGTCCTGGATAATGCAGGTTTTCCAGCTGTAGTGACAGCTCATTTTGTCCCTATGGAGGGTCAGCAGCGACCTCGCACAACCATTTTGATAAAGTTCTCTGAAGAGGTAAGTCTTATCAATTATTTATTTATTATTATTATTATTATTATTTTTTTTTTTTTGGGGGGGGGGGGGGGAGTGGTTGGGGTTGAGGGGTGAGGAGAAAGACCTTCCAATAATATACAGGAAAATACGAAGAACTAAACAGGCTAGGACCGCTTCTTAAAGATAGTTTTACAGTTTACTCTGTATAATATGTATGCTGCTTTCAAAAACTGTAAGCTTATTCAGTATTCGCTTCCAACAACTGTTGGTTACTCTCCACCCAAATAGACCAAGTGATAGCTGCATGGATAATGAGATTCACTTTCTTTTCTATTCCCAGATCTTGGATGGGGAGATATTTGAGTGGATGTATTTCAGTTGGGGGTCAATGGTGGTCCCTGGACCTCCATAACATGGGATTGTATGGTCGGCTTAGTCTAGATCAGGCTCTTGTTGTTTCCTATTCTTATTATAATTAGTTTTTAGCTTGCCATTGGACTTTAGGATTGGCTAGGTAGCAATTTTGTTTTTTTCTCTTACAATTATGGTTCAGTTTTTGGCTTTAATATAAATATTTTCTGTTGGTAAGATGAAGCCAATATGGCAAGTATCAACATGGTGCAAAGTGAGGAAAGAGAGATACCATGAAGTGGCTATTTGAAATATCTGGGTTGATCATAAATAAAGGTTGTCAGATGGAGGATGTTGTTTCACAAAAATGAAAGTGGAACGGAGGAAGCGGAGAGGTTCATCTGGAGTGCAGTGAGACTGATGTGTCCTCTTAAAGCTTAAAGAAACGTTCTATTGGACTGTTGTACATATGATTATGATATATGGGGCGCAATGGTTCTTTTCCCCCTTTTTAGATGAATGAAAAACACATTACTTAAGCCCTGAGAGGGGAGAGAGAGGAAATGTACAAAAGGAAGGAGGGGAGCTACAACCAACTAGCTGGCAGAAGGGAAGAGCCTAAAGCCCAGGTAACAACTCTTTGGGGGTCCAACATTGGCGGTTGGGGGGGGGGGACTGAAGCCTAGCAGAAACATTAAAACATATGGCTTTCCAAATCAAGTCTAGGGACCTGGATTTGAAAGTCCATCTTCTAAAGTTTTATTCCACCATAAATTAGAGATTATGGCACAGAACATGTGGGGCAGAATGTTTGGTAGATATATTGAGAAACTGTGTAGAAGAGGTAATGTTGCTAAGATGGGTGGGTGGACAAGGATAAAGTAAGAAAGAATATACTAGAACTTGGGAATTGCCACGATTAGTGGCAAGTTCCAAAGGAGTCGTTTGAAGTGGTATGGTTTTTGCCCACAGAAAGCCTAGGGATATCCTAGTAAAGATTGATATGATCCTGATTGAAGGACTATGAGACAGCAAGGGGCAAGCCTAGAATGACCGTTGGAGAAGTTATGAGGAAGGTCTTATTCCAATTTGACCTCAAATAAATCCTATTGGAGTGCAAGGATCCATGTAGCAGACCCCATTAGGGGCGGAGCTAGGATTGAATATTGGGGGGGGGGTGAATAATTAGTCTAGATCACCTCTCCGTCGGAGAAGCACTAATGTCTTTTCACCATACATATTATGAGGACCAATGCGGGGTCCACATTAAAAATTTGGGTAAGTTAATAAGAGTGCTAAAATATAGATAACACAATTATAATTAAATTATAAAAAATATATTGAAATAAAGCATAGTGGCTAAAATTGTGGGAAAAAAACTTTAAAAAATAATGAAAAAAAAGGTGGGAAAGAAATTGTGGGAGAAATTGTAGGAAAAAAGATAGATTTGAAGTCAATTAACTAAATATGGGAAAAACAGTCAATTTCCATAAATCGAGTAAAAAAAAATCAATGATTATGATTAGATCTAATAATATTAATGGCTGAAATTCTAAAAATTGAACTAATGAAATTTAAAATTTAAATTGCTATTAGTATGAATTGAAAGTGTAGGAATTCAAAAATAAAACTAAATGATTACGATTAGATATGATAAAATTAATGGCTGAAATTCTAAACGAGATTTAAATTTCTATTAATAGGAATTGAAATTTAGGAGAATGTTTAGGGATTAAAAAAATCAATGATTATGATTAGATCTGATAAAATCAATGGCTGAATTCTAACGAGATTTAAATTGCTTTAGGAGAAAGAAAGAACAACGAAATAAAAAAATTCAATTATGTTTTCCGAAAAAAATATTAGACAAATCCTGAGTGGGAGAGAGAGAGGAATAATTTGAGAAAGATAGTGAATACCTGATAATTGTGGAGAAGATTTAGGAAAACTCCAATGTCTACTAACTTCTCTAATGTTTTATGAGACGTGTGAGATAAAAAAGAGAGAAAAAATAGGGATTAAAAGAGGAGATTCAGGAGAGAATAAATAGGAATGAAAATATGAGAGAATAAATAGGGAGAGATTCATGGATCATGAGTTAGTTTTTAATTAGGATTTAACTTTTTATTCCTTAAAACTAGGGTTTAATGGTGACCATCAGATAATGATTAAGAATGACATCTATACCCTTCATCTTTATCTTAAACTTTTATTTTTAATTTTTTTTTGGGGGGGGGAAAGGAAAGGGAGATCGGAGAAATAAATAGAATGAAATAGAGAAATAGGAGAGTCTGGCTGGTTGTTTAATTAGTTTACTTTTTCCTTAAAACTGGGTTTAATGGCCGATAATGATTAAGAATGACATCTATACCCTTCATCTTTATCTTAAACTTTTATTTTTAATTTTTTTTTGGGGGGGCAAATAGTGGTCTTTCACACATCAAGTCAGGGAAATAAGGAAAAAGTATATGATTAATCAAAATTTTTAAAAATCCTGGCCCCCCGGCCCCAATGTGGCTCCGTGACTGGACCCCACTTAGCAGAGATTCACATGACTTGCTTGACTGTTTCTATTTCCTCATACTTTCTTCTCTCATCTCACTTAGAGATTCACATGACTTGCTGGACTGTTTCTATTTCCTCACACTTTCTTCTCTCATCTTTAGTTCTGTTTGCTGTCTGAACTGTCATAAAATACGTATTATGGTTATGTGGTACAGTGTTCTGTCTTCCCCTGTTCTCCAAATTGGTCAAGATGTTAATCTGTGATCGCAATATATTTCTTCCCCATCTGAACCTTCGAAAACATGCTCATTCAATCATATGTAGAACCATGCTCATTCAATCATGAAATCATCAATATTATACATCTTCCTAAAATTCAACTTCAAGTCTCTGTCTCACTATTTCAATACCTGTCAAAGGATCATTAATACTTGTTTTGTTAGTACTTACTGTTATGTGGATTCTTTTCAGTGGTGCCCTTGATGAGAATTGGTGGTTACAACACCAGTGTTGTGTATATATCTGCAGATGATTCTTGAGAAATTAATAATCAGTTCCTGTATACTGAACGCATTTTTGTGGTTCAAAAAACAAAAAATTGTGGGATTTGCTTATGTTGTCATTTGCTTTTTACTTTTTGTTTGAATTGCGGATCTTTCTATGTTTCATTGACCAGCAAATTTATCATCGTCAATCAATATCGGTTATCAGTGATGTTAATGTGATTTATCTTTCAGGTATTACGAAGAGAAGCAAGGTTGGGCTAATTTTCAGGTTGAATGGTGTTAGTCTGGTTGAAGTTTACACTATAATGGAGACTGTTGAATTTGCAGCTGATTAAATGGATTCAAACAACTCCAATACTGTTGAACTTTTACAGCTATAATGTTACTGATGGAATGCCAAGTCTTATGTTAGGTTGGAGTTGCTCTCTCCATGGATGCTACGGTTGAGGATGAACATTGTGTATCACTATAATTCATTAGTGTAATTGGTGACGATTTAATGTAATTGCTTGCTATGGTTTGTTCCTCTACTCGATGCTTGTGTCAACTCTATTTCAACTTAGGCTCTTTTTGGCATGAATTCTCATTCTGTGTTATACCTATTTAAAAGAAATGAGTATAAGAATTTGGTGATTTTTGTCAAAAGTAAATTATGAAATGAAAAAGAAGCTTGGTATATCAAAATGAAAAATAGTTAAAAAACGATAATAAAAATTGTTACTAAAAACTTCCTATTAATCAAAATATTAACAATTAATCAAAATTTGTTTTAAAATAAAAATATGTATTGAATACAAAGAAGAAAGACAAAATGAGTTCAATTCTTCAGTTGAGTTATTCATTACATATTTATAATGGAACTAGCATCTTCTCTAATATAGAAATATCACAGTTTACAAAAAAATACAATATATGATTTTCACACACAATAAGATGATCTTGATATGGAATGATAAATTGCCCCCAAAATAAAAAGTGCATAAAATGGAAATATTGACTGCCAACATTGTATAATGAGATAGCTGTGATATTCAATTAATATGGTAATGTGAATCACCAAAATTGCATCTTGAGGTAATTGAGATTTTCAATTAAATGTAAATTCTTTTTTGGGGGTAACGGACAACCATAAATAAATATTATTTATAACACTCCCTTTGAATGTCCATTAATAGATAATGTATCTAGTTAAAATTTTACTAAGAAAAAATCCTGTGGAAAAAAATCTCAGTGTAAGAAAAAGAATATACATATCTAAATAATACGTATTGATAACTGCCTTATTAAAAACCTTACCAGAAAAACCCAGTGGAACAAAATTTTGGTGAAGGGAAAAATAGTGCAGTAAGTATTTTACTCCCCTTGATGATAACATCATTGAATATCTTTGAGTTACATCTCAATCCATGTATCAGCTTTTCAAAATTTGAAGTAAGCAACATCTCAGTAGATAAATCTGTCAAATTATCACTTGAACGAATTTGTTGAATATCAATTTCACCATTTCATTGAAGATCATGAGTGAATAAGATTTTTTGTGAAATTTGTTTTGTTCTATCTCCTTTGATGTATCATCCCTTCAATTGAGTTATACATGCTGCATTATTTTCATATAAATTGTTGAAACCCCTTTTTCTAGTAGAAGATCGCATGCTTCCCGAATGTGTTGTATCATTAATATTAACCAAATATATTATACTTCATGAATCACTATTATCTCTAATTGATTTGAACAAGTGACAGATATAGTTTGTTTTGTTGAACACCATGAAATAGCTGACATGCACTTGTAAATAAATAACCTGTTTGATATCTAGTTTTATGTAGATCAGATAAATATCATGCATCTACATAACATGTAAGTTGATATTCACATTCATAAAATAATATCATGTCAATAATTTCTCGAAGGTACTGAAATATATGCTTGATAACATTTCAGTGTCTTCATATTGGAGAAGAGATAAATCTTGCTAATTCACTTATAGAAAATGTTATATTCGATTGTGTATTATTAGCAAAATACATTAATGCCCCGATTGCATTGAGATATGATACTTTAGGACTAAAAAATTCTTCATTATTTTATTGAGGTCGAAATGAATATTTCTTTATGTCAAGTGAGCTCACAACCATTGGGGTACTCAATGGATGTGCTTTATTTATGTAATATCGCTTCAGTCTATAGAAGTTGATTGATGAATGAATATTATATTAGTCAAATAATCAATTTGCAAACTAAGACAATACTTTATCTCTCCAAGATCTTTCATTTCAAATTATTTCTTTAAATAGTTATCTGCTTTTGGAACCTCTTCAAGAATTCTGATGATATTTAAGTCATCAAAATATACATTTATTTTATGAACATTGGCTTCCGCATAATCAAATAAGAGAAATATATATTTTTTCTCTTTCAGTATAATATGTGTCGTAGACTCGTAGCACATTAGGAAATATTTATATTCTTCATCAAAATTAAACAAAATACATCAAAAGATATATAGAAAATCAATAAAAAAATTAGAAAGGAAAAATATTAAATTTAAGATAAACTAACATTTTTTGTTAAAAGGATAATTATATTAAGCGAAGAAGAAATATTAAAAATACATCAATTAATATCTTATGAGGAACCAACCTCCCTTACCCGCAATAACTGTTGCCCCCAATACACCCTTCCTCACTAGTTCCTATTCATATTAGAAACCCACTAACTCATAAAACGAAATCTAGGACGTCTAGAGGCATTCACATCAAGTTCATTAAGGATTGAAACTGACTAAGGAATGTTAATATCAGAAATTCTTGTCCTAGCTGTCGAATTTGCCAAAAAACCTGCCATTGTATTAGTTTCACGATAGCAATGTGAAATCTTCCAATCTATAGTTGTAAATATTGTTGTAACTCTCTCCATATGAAAGATATACCAATGTATTTTCTTCTGCTGTATTAAATTGACCATAACTTTTGAATCACTTTCTACCCAAAGCTTTGTAATTTGTAAATGCCTTGGCCAACATAATCCGTGAATGAAAGCTTCAAATTCAGCCTTAAAGTTGATTTTAACATCTAAAAAAATACTAAAATTGAAACCACCGCAAAAACTTCATTTCGAAATACTCCTCCACTGCCAAACCTTATTGGATTGCCCAAAGAAAACCCATCAATATTTAGTTTTACCCATCTTGCAGCAGGAGGACACCAAAAAATTTCTTGTGGATGAGCAACACTAAAGACAGAGAAGTGAATGCCCAGTCTTCTTGCATCCAAAAAAATGGTAGGAGTTACTTTTCTCCAATCCATTTTAAAGCCAAACTGTACTAAATCTGAAAAAATTATATTCACCACCTCATCAGTCCTGAAATTTAAATTTTCAAACCGGTTTGATTGCGGACCATCCAAAGAAAGTATAAAAGCAAACATCATCCATTAATCCAAGCAGCCCGTAAAGGAGATTATGAAGCCTGGTGTTTCTAAGCCTTAAACGACTCTACAATCGAATCTTTTATTGTCCAACTATAACCAAACTTTGCTGCAAAAGCTTATCCACATCCACATGAAAATGAGCAGTGAAGAAAGATATGTCCTATGTCCTCTGAAGCTTTACCACATAGATTACAACGAGATGCCAACATAATTCCTTTCCAAGTCAACAAGGCATCAACAGGTAGTCTATCATGAAAAAGTCTCCAACAGAAAACTTGTTGTTTGGGCTGCAAAGAAATCTTCCAAATACTTTTTGCCCATTTCAATTGTTCTCCTTTTCTACGATAGAGATCCTATGCCGATCGAAAACTAAACTCTCCCCCCACAGAACTTTGCCAATGACAAACATCAACAAAACCAGCATAAAGAACAAGATATAACATAATAAGAGACGGAAATCTCCACTCCCCTTGATGTACACAATCTGCAATAGTCAATTTCAAATGACTCTCTAGATCCAGAGGAATACCAACATAGTCTGTAATGGTAAAATTCCCCAACCATCTGTCAAATCATAAATTTATATTCTGACCATCTTCAATTGACCACCGTTCATGAGCTTGAACAAAACCCCAAACCTTCTTCAACCCAACATCAAAGATGACTGCTGCTCATAAATCTTTAAATTTTCCATTTTGTCCATCATCTTCCCCTCTAAAAAGTGAGCAAACCAGAGTGTCTGTGTTTAATTATCCAAGCCAACTTGCATAAGGATGCAAAATTGATATCTCTTAAGCCACGTATCGCCCCGACTTGTATTTTTTCTTTGTAACATATCACCTCCCCGTCTTTCCTTTCCATCTTGTGTGTGCATCTGTGGTTGTGTTTTATTGATCTGAATCAAACAAATAATAAGATATTGATTTCCTTTATTTGTCTTCTTTTTTTTTTTGTTTTTGCTCTTTGCCCTTTGTTTGCCCTTTCGTTTGTTTTTCGCTTTCGTGCCTGTGCGTTTCTTTGTTTGGTTCGTTTCCGTTTCCTGAGTTGCAGATTTCGTTCTTCCTGTTGCGTTTGCGTTGTCTTCGATGCACATGAAGTTGTAGATTTGAATAAATACAGTTCTCGGATGCACATGAAATTGCAAGATTTGAAACTCTAAATAAATACGACTTTGTAGTTTTTGAAATTAATTTTCTTTTGAACTTATAAGGAGAAAATATTATTCATGAAATATCCCAAATTTTCAAGTTTCAGATTTGTTGTTACAATAGTAATATTGTAGGAGTTTTGATACTCACGATATCATGTTTATTTGTGGTGGTTTGACTATTAATGGTCATGGCTCATCTTATTGGCTCTGCTCCATTCCCTGAAGTGATGCATCAATTCATGATTGCCCGAGAAGGTAAATTAAAATTATGGTCATGCTGTGGAAGAGGATGAGGCAAAGCGAATAATTACCGTCATTATTATGGAGTATAAGAGAATAATAAGGATTCTCAATATAACAATTCAAGGTGAAGATAATATTTTTTACCGATGTGGTATGAAAGCTATTAGACATGTATTTGTCATACTCCACAATATTTAATTAGCTTTGTCAAGCCTTAATTAAAGAAATAATAATGTGGAGATAAATTAGATTTTCCAAAATCATGATACTTGAGCAATTTTTGCCTTAAAAGGAATGATTTTGATGGCCTCACATGTATCTACATATCTAGATGCTGCAAACTTCTTTGAGATATAGTTGAAGATTTGATTATGTAATTCTTTTCTCTTCAAATCTCATCTCATATGTTAGTTTATCTTAAATTTAATCTTTTTCTTCTATAATTTTTTTTTATTGACTTTCTATATATCTTTTAATATATTTTGTTTCATTTTGATGAAGAATGTGAATATTCTCTTATATGTCGCGCATATTATCCGGAGAAATATCTATTTCTCTTATTTGATGATGGAAGCCAATGTTCATATAAAATCGGTAGTACAACATTGATTGAGCTCCGAAGAGCTAATCTATTATTATCTGGAGATAAATTGTTATAATAATTCATTATTTTGTAGTAAGTCTCAAAGAACTTATTAAGTTTTAAAGCTATTTGCCAAAATTATTTATCGATTGAGACTACAAATAATGGTATAAGTAAATATCTATACAAAGTTATTAGATATTTCTCCCAATTTGTACTACACGAATATCGCATGGTTGAAACACATGCTTGGGTAAATCAAATGAACATTGATTCCAATAATTTTATTATTTGGCATGACCGGTTGGACCATACCGGATCAAGTATGATGCGAAAATTATTGAAATTCAATTGTCATCCATTGAAGAACCGAGATTCTTCAATTAAGTGAATTTTCTTGTATTGCTTGTTCTCAAGAAATATTTATTATTAAATATTCACCAGCTAAAGTTGAGATTGAACATTCTACGTTTTTGAAACGTATAGAGGGTGAAATGTATGGGCCCATTCACCCATCATGTGGATCATTCAGATAATATATGATTTTAATAGATGCATCTATAAAGTGGTCACATGTATGTTATTATGAACTCGCAATTTGGTGTTTGCGAGATTGTTTGCTCAAATAATGAGATTAAGAGCATAATTTATGAATTATAAGATAAAGACCATTTGTCTTGATAATGCTGGTGAATTTACATCTCAGGCTTTATGATTATTGTATAACAACTGAGATCACAGTTGAATAACCTGTTACTCATGTTTATATCCAAAATGGTTTGGTAAAATTATTTATTAATTGTCTCCAATTAATTGCTAAACCATTGTTTATGAGAACAAAGCATCATTCGTACGCATCGTGCCAAAAGGTTGTCATAAATTCTCCCTATTACAATTGGCTTATGGTCGTAAGCCAAATATTTCTCATCTTAAAATTTTTGGATGTACGGCTTACATTCCAATTGCTCCACCACAGCTCACAAAGATGAGTCCCAAAATAAAGTTGGGAATATATGTTGGATATAAATCTCCTTATATAATTCAATATATTGCTAAGGATAGGAGATTTATTTAATGCAATACTTGCTTTAGTATTATTTTGATGAATTAGTTTTTCCAACATGAGGGGGAGAGAATAAACAGTTGGAAAAAGAGATTGATTGTATGCATTATCATTATCTCATTAGATCCTCAGATCGAGCACCGTGGAACTTGAAGTTCAAAGGATAATGCAATAAATATTATAAATCAACCGCCGATTTGTCGACCGCTAAGAGTTACTAAATCTCATATTCCAGCAGAATGCTCCAATTAGAATTGATGTCCCACAGACAATCTATCAAAGGCAAATGAAATTAAACCACGCTTAAAACGTGGAAGATCAATCGGTTCCAAGGATAAAATCCTAGAAAAGAAAATGAGCAAATGATCAAGATGGTCATAATATGGAGACAATTGATTATGAAGATCCCGAAGACATAACTTTCTATAAAACCCCGTAAGAGGTTCAGTGTACCTGAAAATAATGAAGAGATCTCGATTAGTTATGTCATTGGCAGAAAAAGATGGAACCGAAAGATAAAGTTGTCGACAACATTTTTGCTATTGTTGAAATAATACATCAAGACGATGATCTTGAACATAAATTTGTTGATGAATATAAATCAAGAAATGATTGGCCAAAATGTAGAGACGCAATTCAAGCGCATTGAATTTGCTTGCAAAATAAAGTTTTTGGACCTGTAGTCCAACATCCCAAGGTATAAAGCCAGGGGTACAATTGAGTTTTCTCGAAAAATGAAATGAGAAAAAGAATGAAATCGTGATATATAAATCATGAATTATGGCACAAGAATTTTCGCAGATGCCTGGCATTGATTACATGGAAACATGTTCTCTTGTGGTGGATGCAATCACCTTCGATATCTTATTAACTGGGCAAGATATGAAAATTTTGACATGCGCTAATGGATATTATTAAAGCCTATTTATATGGCTCACTCGAGTGTGAAATATATATGTATATATAAATCCTTGAAGGATTCAAAATGACTCAAGCATATAAAAATTCCTAGGAAGTTTGCTCAATAAGGCTTCAAAGATTATCAAGGCATATATGGTAATCTCCTTAGTGGATATTTACTAAATGAAAAGCATAAAAATGATCCAATTTATTATTGTGCCTTTATTAAAGGATATGGATCTAATTTTAGTAAGTATATATGATGATGATTTAAATATCATCGAAACTCCCGAAGAGTTTCCAAAAGCAAGAGATTATTTTAAGAAAGTTGAAATGAAAATCTTGGAAAGACAATGTTTGTCTTGATTTGTAAATTGAGCATTTGACGAATGAAATATTTGTTCATCAATCAACTTATATAGAGAATATTTTGAAGAGATTTTATCTAGATAAAATACATCCATTGAGTACCCCAATGGTTGTGAGATTGTTCAATATAAAGAAACATTCATTTCGACCCCAAGAAAACAAGGAGAATTTCTTGGTCCAAGTACCATATCTTAGTGCAATTGGGGCATTAATGTATCTTGCCGATAATACACAATCGGATGTAGCATTTTCTATAAGTGTATTAACAAGATTTATTTATTCTCCAATACGAAGACACCGAAATGTTATAAAACATATATTTCAAGATATTTGAGAAATTATTGACATGATATTATTTTATGAATGTGGATATCAACTTCTAGTTTTGCAAATGCAGGATATTTATCTGATCTACATAAAACTAGATCTCAAACATGCTATTTATTTTCCAGTGAATGTTAGCTATTTTATATTTGGTTAAGATCAATGATACAACACATTCATGAAGCATGCAATCTTCTACTAGAAGAAGGGAATTTCAACAATATTATATGAAGATTATGCCGCATGCAAAGCTCAATTGAAGGGATGATACATCAAAGAAGATAGAACGAAGCATATTTCACCAAAATTCTTCTTCACTCTTGATCTTCAATGAAATGGTGAAATATATGTTCATTGAATTCGCTCAAGTGATAACTTGACAGTTTATTTATTGAGGCGTTGCCTACTTCAAATGTTGAGAAGTTGGTATATGATAATGGAATGTACGTATTCAAAGATACTCAATGATGTTATCATCGTGGGGAGTAAAATACGTGCGCACTCTTTTCCCTTAACCAAGGTTTTGTCCCACCGGGTTTTCCCGGTAAGGTTTTTAATGAGGCAACTACCAATACGATTATTTAGATATGTATACTCTTTTTCCTTCACTAAGATTTTTTCCCACAGGTTTTTCTTAGTAAGGTTTTAACGAGGTACATTATCTATTGATGGACATCCAAGGGGGAGTGTTATAAATAATATTTATTATGGATGTCCATTACCCCAAAGAGATTGTACTTCCAATTGAAGATCTCAATTACCTCAGGATGCAATATTGGTGAAGATCACAACCATCTCATTACACAATATTGGCATTCAATATTTCCATTCTATGCACCTTCTATCTTGGGCGGCAATCTATTTTTCCATATCAAGAATATCTTATTGTGTGCAAGAATCATATATTGTATTTCTATATCAGAGTAGATGCTCCTTCTACTATAAATATGTAATGCACTCAACTGAATGAATTAGTTCTAATTGAACTCATCTTGTCTTTCTTCTTTGTATCTAATATATTTTATCTTTATTTTATAACACTACATTATTTTTATTCCTTTAATTAAAGCTTGACAAAGTTTAACGAAATATTATAGATTACGTTAGATATATGCCTAATGGAATTCACACTACATTAAATATTAGCTTTACTCTTTGAAGAGTTATATTAAATATTATTACTCTTTGAAGAGTTATATTGAGAATCTTTATTATTCTCATGTTTATTTACATCATAAGAACGATAATATTTTCATATTTTGACTCATTCATTTCCATAGTTATGACCATAATTATAATTTTGTTTTCTTTCAGGCTTATCATGAATTGATGCATTCACTTTAAGAAATTGACCAGAACTAATAGGACGACGAGCTTCATGATTTTTCATTTATAATCAATTATTTTACTCAACCACAAAAATACATTATATCATTCAGAGTATTTCTTAAAACTCTTTCTCATAATATTGATATTGTAATAGCATATATGAAGCATGAAAAGTTGGAAAATATTTTTCTTTCCAATTAGTCCTCATCAATAATATTTTCTCCACATAATTTTAATTGAGAACTAATTTTAAAAACTGCAGAATTATATTTATTTGTAGTTTTAAATCTTGTAACTTCATGTGCATTTGTAGAACTGTATTCATTAACAGATTCAAATTTTACAACTTCAAATGCATCTGCAGAACTATATTCATTTACAGTTTCAAATTTTACAACTTCAGGTACATTTAACAATATTTGTGATACAAAACTAACAACCACTATATACAATAAATAAAATTATTATGTTTAGATTGGTTAATGACAAACCACAATTTTTTACTTTCTTATATAAGGGTGAGAGGGGGAGTTTTATTTTGATGCAAACATTGTTTTGTGAAGTTGTTTTAAAAATTGTGTCAACAACGGATTGGTGAATGTAGCTTTCAGATCCCTTAGTTCATCGCTACAAAGTGCACTGTTTGTGATGAAGGGGTTGATTGATCTTAGGGGTGAAAACACACTTAAATTCCGTGTGTAATTTATCCTAGGGCATTTAAATACCTTAAAGAAAGTGCCAGCCACCATCGACATGTCTCAATTCTGCCAACTTTGTTCGAGTATCACTTGATAGATGTGCGCAACCGTGTTTTCGACAAGGAGACTTATACATGCCATTTGAAAGAAATAAGTTTTCATACTCGATACTTGATATTCTGTTTTATGTCTTATACGTTAGCCCTCGACATCATATTTCTAACATGAAGTCTCTAGCCATGTTCTAATTTTTTGGTGATGCAGGAATAAAGATAAAGAGAGTAGTAGTGTTCAAGGTTGGGCTGAGTGTTGAGACATTCAAATGTGAGGTTTCAATCAAAAGAAAGAGCTTCGATAGCTTTCCTTAGAAAAAAACATGGGTTTTAGACTTTTAGTTAAGAAAATGTGCATTGACCATTTTAACCTTACCTTAACTTTGATATTTAAGTTATATAATTTTTTTTTGGATATTTGGGTGGACTGGTGCAATAATGATCGAGGAGAATGAAATTTCTCACCCTTAGTTCATAATAGACTTTTGTCTATTATGGATTTTGACGATTTTTCTATCCTTTTAAATAAAATAAAATTAAAAATAGATACCAAACACCTTAAAATAATAAAAAATTCAAAAAATTGAGGATTAGTAGAATAAATACTAAAAAGGCCTTTAATGATACTTATCCTGCCCAGCCTTCACACATCAATCCCAACATCAACTTAGGGTTATTTATGACAATCGAAATGTTTTGAGATAATTATAACAAAGACATTTCTATGGTGTATAATATGGTGTATAATTTGGCTCTAATCCCTCTCTAAAGGTAACTCTTAATTTCTTGGCTTCATATTCTGTAACAAATTTGTCTTACTTCCCTTTTTTGATCTGTAAAATTTTTTGCTCTACAACCACCGCGGAAAGAAAGAAAAAAAAAACGTTCACATGTGTAAAATTGGTTTGGTAGCAAAATGAAAAATGGAGATGCGGGGTATCGATCCCCGTACCTCTCGCATGCTAAGCGAGCGCTCTACCATCTGAGCTACATCCCCTGCTGATGATATAAGCACTAAATAAAATAATTTTATATTATTAATAGTTAAGTCTCGGAGATGCCATATTACAGGTATTTGAGAAGCTTCAAAACACCCGCGAAGCTGTGCCTGTAAGGAATAAAGGCTTTTGGATAAGAGAGAGAGAGAGGGGAGAGTAATGGCGACTCTGCAACTAACGGATTTCTCGAACCCAATAATTTTACTAGGAAGACCTTCGGTGACCTCTCTGTTTATGAAGACAAGTCGTCATTACGAGAATTCTCAAGCTCGGTTCTTTACCAGAGCTTCTCTTCAGCAGCCTTCGAGTCGAAGACAGTTCATAGCTGAAACAGCTGTCGTTTCTTTATCACTTACACCTCTTGTCGGCTTCGGAGAACCAGCTAAGTCCGAAGAAGCTCTTTCTGAATGGGAGAGAGTTTATCTCCCTATCGATCCTGGTGTTGTTCTTCTTGATATTGCGTTTGTGCCCGACGACTCGACTCACGGTTAGCTTACAATTCCCTTTTAGTTTCAGTTTTGGAAGATTATTCTCCACTACTTTTAATAATTTCGTTTTTAATTTCCTAAACTAAGTACACAATTGTCCCCGTATTAGTTTCTTTGGTTCTAATTTCTAAATCTTTGTATCCTATCATTCTATTTCTTTGGACTATTGTGGTTCATTCCTCAGCTCCAGGCTTGTCTTTTCCATTGATATTCTCTGTTTATAACTTCATATATCTGAATGGGGATGCATCTATGCTCCAGCTATGGAATTTCTGCATTTTCGAAATCTAGATTTGATTCTGCACTCGACCATTTTTTTTTATTTCCTGGAAATTTAGGAATATCAATTTAATGGATGGCACAATCACATGAGAAATATCACTCTCTCTCTCCCCCCTTCTGTTTGAACGCTCTTCTTACGGAGGATTCTCAACTGTCAATTACATCGATGGAATTTTCCATAAGAAGATTGCTTGATTTCTAGAGTAGAGTGGAGAAGCAGTGCACTTGTAGCAGAATCCAACAATTTTAGCCACCATTAATTATCTTTAATATTCCTCGTGATTAAACAACAGAACAAATGAAGTCTGACTTGTTTCAAATTGATTTCCGAAGGTTTCACATTTTGTTGGTTTGAGTCAGGTTTTCTTTTGGGGACAAGGCAAACTATTTTGGAGACAAAAGATGGGGGAAACACATGGGTTCCACGTTCAATACCCTCTGCTGAAGATGAAGATTTCAACTACAGATTTAATTCAATTAGCTTCAAAGGGAAGGAAGGATGGATTGTTGGAAAACCTGCAATCTTGTTGTACACATCGGATGCTGGAGAAAGCTGGCAAAGGATACCTTTAAGTGCCCAACTTCCTGGAGATATGGTAAGCTTATTTAAATTGAAAATATTTATATTAAATTTGGATAACGATGTAAAATGAATTCATTATTTAACTACCCTATCATCAATGACTTCATCCCAAGGATTTCTGTATGGAATTTATTCTCGAAGCTCTATTCCCCCATGGTTAGTCATGTATGTGCATCTTTTTTCCGGTTGTGATGTGAGCTTTTGAGCTCTTTGGGTATATTTTGTGACTCACTGTAGGTCGGGCTCTTCTTTTTAATTAATTTACTTCTCTTATTATAAATAGAACATGGTTGTGCTCTCTAGAGTAACATATCATTATTTTCCCATACTCTGTCATTCTTCATTGTATCAAAGCATTAGAGTTTTAATCATACTATGTGAATGTTTTAAGCAAGCAAACATGTCACTATTATTATGTAGAAAATAAACCCAAGTAGTAATGTACCAAAAGTAAACAAATAAATACCCATGGAGTACAGTAATGACATTAGTGTGTCAAAAACCAACAATGCTTGGAGATAGAAGCAATATAGGAACGTCCCCAAATATTAAGTGGATTAAAGTCAAAAGGTTTTGTTGAGTTCGAAAGTTTATTGCTTACAGAAAGATGAGTTTGTTGATAGCCCCCAATTGGGAATTTGTAGTTTTCAATTTGAGCGAGACCTACTTTGAGTAGAAAGAGAAATAAAAACACAAGAAGGAATAGAAAACCAAACTATAACTGAAATAGGAAATAAATACAAGGCACAAAAAGGAAAAGAAAAAGGAAGAAGGAGTCCAAGACTCCAATACGAAACAGGAGTGGAGTCATTATGCAAGAGAGGGATATTTTTTGACCTTAACAGGTTTAATATTTATATTTGCAGAAGAAGGATAAACAATGTGAGTTGGCTTGCAAAAAACACAAGCATCACAGAAAAAATCATCGGGATTGTACTCTTAAAATTAACTGGAAAAAACCGTAGATAAAGTCCTAAGAGGTGGATAGACTAAACTCCTACGGCACCAATGCTACTCTAATAGGGCAGAAGCAGAGGAACCGAACTATCCAGCACAAGGTTGAAGAACATATGTGGTAGTGCATCATTTTCCATCAGTGTTCTACAAGATCTTCCATTAGTTCCACTTCTTCCATCAATTTTGTTCTATAATAGCAAATGTGCTAATTTTATTTGCCACAACCTAGTTCAGCATGACAGAAAATCATGTGATGTAGATTGTCATTTCATCAAGGAGAGCAGTTGACTGACCGCGGGCCCGTGGGGGCGTCAGCCCCAACTTGAGGGGGGGTGTTTTAATGTGAGCTTTCAAGCTATTTGGGTATGTTTTGTAATCCAGTATAGTTCCTGGGGCCTTGCTTGTTATCACCTTTCCTCTCTAATTATAAATAGAATATATTTGTGCTGTCTGCTGTATCTGTCATTATTTTCCCCCACTCTCTCTTCTTCTTTCTCATCCTGCATTTTTCTATCTTAACCTTCCGCTCGTTTGGCCTACCCATTTTTACTAGTAGCAATGCATCTAATGCACTTTTCTTTATTTCCTAACATTTTTCTGTTAATATATGTTTCCTATTTATGAGCTCTTTATAAAATTTCCTTTCAATTTCGCTCTTGTAAGCTCTCAAGTATAGCCATTTAGCCAACCATTCTCTTTTAATTTTATGAACTCGATATGCTCTTCAATTGCTCCCACATTGCCAATGATTGAACCAAAGCAAGAAATTGTGCTCTTTGGATAATTAAAGCTATTGGATGATATAAGTTCAATTTTTTTTGTACAATTTTTGTGATATTTAGAGAAATGGAAATAAAAATGGTGCATGTGGCACATTTGTTCAACTCTGAAGGGTCAATACTTGAATTAACCCAGAATTCAGAATTGGAATCTTATCCAGTTCTCCGACTGTGAAATAAGTAGGGCTGGAGAATTAGGATTCGTATTGGAGTAAGATGCGGCCATCTCAAACTTGGGGTTCACTGGGACAATCATCCCATTGTTTAATGTGATTACATTGGAGTAAGAATAAGTTTATTACTTTGCACCAAATGATTCTATGATCCTTGGGATCCAGTCTCTATTGTAATACTTGAATTTGCTTAGGATTTAGAATTTTTGGAATTGGAATTGTGCCTGCACATGACCTTAATGACAATGAGAAAAGAAGATTGAAGGTAAAACGAACCTAACTTAGCCATGATCAGTGCATCCACCCAAAACTTACCTAGAACATTGAAATCTTTACTTCTTGTATGTAGATTATCTAAAGGTAGTCCACCTTCTATGTATTCTTATTGTGAGAACCAGAATACTCTTCATATCTCTGGCTTTTGATAACTAAAAAAAGTCAAACTCAATTTATGCTTTTACTTCTGCAGGTTTATATAAAAGCAACTGGAGAAAAGAGTGCAGAAATGGTAACTGATGAAGGGGCAATTTATATTACCTCAAACAGAGGGTATAACTGGAGAGCTGCTGTTCAGGAAACTGTTTCGGCTACTCTTAATAGGTGAGTTTTCTAAACCAATATCCTTTTATGTTGAAAGGTGATAGTCCATGAAAACTAATCATATTCTACTCCAGTGGCTATTTAATACTTGTAAATGGTTGGAAATACTTAAAAAGTACTTGGGCTGGGTTTGCGGTGAGAAATCAGATTATGCTAAACATGCAGGGTGCATAGAGGTTTTAAACTTATTTTCCGTCCAAAGTGTAACTTGTCTTGCTGCCCAGGCAAACCATGTCTGTTACCACAACAGCAGGCTTGTGGTCCTGATCATATACCATAATCAGATTCCTCCCATGCTTCTGGGTTTTCTCCAACACTACCTCATCCAACTTCTGCTTATCTAAATTATTTGTTATTCATCCCTTCATGAGGCTTCCATGCCTTCTGTAACTCAAGATAGACCCAAAATTGTTTGCTCACATCCTTGTATTCACTGTAAATGATACTTATGTAGTGGCTGGCTCATCTCCAATGGTTCTATATCATTGATGTAACTTCTTTTAATCATTTCAAATGTATACACCACGCCTCCACGCTATGTCTGCGCCCCCACCTCCCCCTTAGCAGCTTAAACAAAAATGAAGCTATTTCCTGAAATTTTACTACTTCTATAGTTGTTTTCTTAATTGAAACTGACTTTTAAATTTTTTAAAATAATCCTCATTAAGTGAAATTTAATTGGGGAACAACCCATGATCCCCATTTTGGGTTTAAAAGATAAAAACAACACTTTCTGTAAGCATGATGATTTCCCCCTTTCTCTAGTTTCTAATGATAATAAAAATAACTTCGGCATAGAAAAAGCGACATCATGAAGTGTAGATAAGCCAGCAGCATCCAACTTATATACCATTAAGCCCCAGCCGATGTATGTAAACCCGAAATAAGTAAAATAAAGTTTATAAATGAAAATTAAGGAAAGATAGTTTATAAATGAAAATTAAGTTCGAGTCCAAGAAGTCTTAGATTGACCTACAATATTTAACTTATAAAAATTAGAGCCCAACCTCTAAAATTTACCTTAGTTTTTGGGGAAACTATTTTTTAGGGAATACCCTTATCTTAAGGATTGAATCTGCAACAGATCTCATTCAAATGCACCAAATTGCTGCTGTAGATATATCTTTGTAGTCTCCGATAATGTTACTCCACCAAGATTTACATGTGGTATGGCCAAAGAACCCGAAGGATGAGGTTATCTAGTAGACCAGCACTGTATGTCAAAGCAGGTTGAAACCTCTGAAATATGTCGAGATAGTGATACCTTTTGGTAAAAACTAGATTTATATCATTAGAGGAATATAGTGTACCCTAAACGTATTCTTGTTTTGACTAAAACCAGAAAGTTTTGGTTGAATGTTCTATCCCCAGTGAGTCATCACAAGCAATTCTTCTTCTTTCTTTCTTTTTTTTGACTTTATGTTTTGTCGTTTCTCAGTCCACCAACCTATTCATTAACTCTATGTTATCAAGGATATAGTTTCTTTCCACAACCTAGTGGATTACTTATGTTACACTACAATCGTCAGTTGGATACTGTCCATTAAAGAAGATTCACCAACAGCTATTTTTGTGTGTAACTTTATTGCAATCTGAAAGACTGAAATATGTTTAACTTTCTCTGCTGTACATAACCAATTGGATACCGTCCATTGAAGAAGATTCACCAACAGCTATTTTTGTGTGTTACTTTATTGCAATCTGAAAGACTTAAATATGTTTAACTTTCTCTGCTGTACATATTTATGGGATTTAATCTCTCATCCATGCTATCGATTAGATGACTGTTTGTATTTTCATTGTCCTCGCTGTGTCTGTTGTGATTTAGTGCAAGTACAGATATTTCTTTTTGAAGGCTTGATTCTAGGACTAGTAAGGCTTTTACGTATTACTCAACTCGCAGATTGACTGGTGAAGAATTATTCCTTGCAGTTAACAGGAAATTTGGATTCACCAAAAAAAGAAAAAGAAATTGTGCTCTCTTGCCATGACCTGGAGCAAGTGTTGACCTTATGTTAAATAGTTTTTTTTTTTTTTTTTTTTTTTTTGGGTGTGTGTGTGTGTGGCCCAGATATTAAAAATTAGTGTTGTTTTCATTTGTCCTCTTTTCTCCTCATTGTTCCATTGAATAGTTATATACTTCAGATGCAAGCTCATGTACCTGCATTGTTTTTTCAGAACAGTTTCTAGTGGCATTAGTGGTGCAAGTTACTATACAGGAACTTTTAACACAGTGAATCGTTCTCCTGATGGAAACTATGTTGCTGTGTCAAGCCGTGGGAACTTCTATTTGACTTGGGAACCTGGGCAGGTGAGTTTCATCTCTCATTCTCTCTTCTCCTATTTATTGTCTTTTAAATAATAATTTGTAATTTTTTTAACCATACACGATGCGTAACTTAAGGAAGCATAGCAGTTTGATGTACATGGATTTCGATTGAAAGGTTTCCTGGTTCACTTGTTCTTTTAGACTTTATTTCTTCTTGTTCTCTCAAATCTCAATATGTTTTTGTGTTGCATGGTGTTGACCATCCTAATTAGAGGCTGTTAAAGTTGATTGGGTTTGGCTTTTAGGAGGACTGTTTGTGGGAAGAGTTGACCAGAGAGAAACCGTGGTACAATTACCAGAACACGTGACTTTTATATGTAGAAAATAATTTTTCTGATACTGTTTTTTTTTTTGGGTACAATTACCTTGCACTTTTTCATATATACAGAATATATCTTTTCTGATACTGTTTTTGTTAGTTCTTTTTAAAACGATGAGGTGCTGCCAATTGATTTTCAAGCTTGTATTTTTTGCTTATTGCATTGGGGTTATCTACTTCATAACGAAAATGGTGCACCATGTGGTGGTTTGCTTCAGAAATATGGGTTTATACTTGATGGAGGAAGCTATTTGAACCACACTATGAATTTAAGGTGCACAATTCAAATTTAATGAATCAAATATTCTTGAATTGGATGCTTCTCTAGTACTCTATGTTGATACCATATAGATGTGTTGGGTTATTGTCTCCTAAAGTCCTAAATGAATCAAATATTCCCCGATTGGATGTTGCTCTATTATTCTAATTGCAGCCCAGTGAATATCGGTTGATACTATATAGACGGCTTGGGTTATTGTCTCCTTAATGAACCAAATATTACCTTATTGGATTCTGCTTTAATATGTAATTGCAAACATAGACAGGTTGGGTTATTGTCTTCTATCTAATGTGGGTCTAAATGACATGACATATTCATCTCCCTTATTATGTCATATTAGAACATGAATATATACCTATGATACTCACCTGTACATGTACGATTTCTGTTCACAAAAATGTGTATGGTTCTCTGTAAATACTCAAACAAATTCTGCGTTGCAGCTTAAGAGGGTTTATTTGATTTTCTCCGCTTCACACTATTTAATACTCTGGTTGTTTTGATGATGTCATCGTGTGACATTATTTCTGTTCATCTGGTTCTGGTATCAAATTTATATCATCCACTTGCAAATTCATGTCTAGTGGCTTTTCTTTTCTTTTCAACTCCACATCTCCTCTTGTATGGGGTAGAAAGTTATGTTGATATGTTGCTCATATCTTTTCATAGTTTGCAGCCATACTGGCAACCACATAATCGGGCAGTTGCAAGGAGAATTCAGAACATGGGATGGAGAGCTGATGGTGGTCTCTGGCTTCTTGTACGTGGTGGGGGACTTTATCTAAGCAAAGGCACAGGGGTAAGTATAACTAGGACTCCTGTTAAGTTTTTCAGAATGTTCTAATTTAGGGATGATTAAACCCTCCTATTTGTTAGTACTGAAATGTTTAGATGTTTGGATTCTTGAGCTGTATAACTTGGTGTGTAGCTGCTTCATATTTTCACCTGATTTATGTCGTTTCTTGCGTGTCAAATCTCTCATAATTTGATTCTAGGTCAAGTGTCATATTATCTGACACACATACAAATATCCACACAGCACGCTCTAATGTGAATTGGATTATCACTCACGGGGAATAGTATTAGAAAATTCATATGTACTTTAGCTTTTGAACATCAACATGCCCAGAAGTTTCTTTATTGTTTATTGTGTAATGTTGATGTCGATTTGCTTTCTGATATCATTTAGCTGGAAACTTTTTAAATGTAATGTTGGTTCATAATTCATGTACATTTGGACAAACTTGTGATTGATTCTCCTTTTTGTGAGCTAATAACATCCTGCAGTCTTTTGGTGATCTTACCCGTACCATATGGAAAATGTACAGGGACAACTATCTCTATAGATTATGTTTCCCCCTAAAATTTTGTAATTTAAACAAATAGTACTACCATGTTTCAGATTACAGAGGAGTTTGAAGAAGTGCCAGTGCAGAGTCGAGGATTTGGGATCCTTGATGTTGGGTATCGTTCAAAGGTAATGACTTACTGTGTTGCATTTAGTTGCAGGAAAAATGTAATTCCCTTCTCTAATGGATTGTAGTGTCAATCAGGAGGCTTTTCAGAAGAATTGAAACAATCGGTTTAGGAGTTGTAGGAAGAACTCTACGAAACTAAAATAAAAATATAAAACGGTTCTGTTACCTTAGGTTGTGATTTTCAGATTTTCCTTGCTCAAAGAACATGTAGAATCTAGAAGTTACACAATCAGTTGCGTTGGGTTTAAGTTTGTAACTGGAAAAGGTCTAAATAAATCAAGGTACAAATAAAATAATAACAATACAATTCCTTATAAAATTTTCTTAGTTTGAGAGCTGACCTCTTCACTTGTGAATGATTTCATGGTAAGCCAGGATGAAGCTTGGGCTGCTGGAGGCAGTGGAGTCTTATTGAGAACAACAAATGGTGGGAAAACATGGACACGTGACAAAGCAGCTGATAACATTGCTGCAAATCTTTATTCAGTAAAGTGAGTTTCATCATTTTATTGAACGTCTGCAGTCTTTTTTTTTTTGGGGGGGGGGGGGTAAATTGAACATTTGCAGTATGTACTGTAGATTAATGTGTTCCTCGACATGAAGTTTATCATATGATTATAGTCCCTTTCACCAGTAGAACACATGATTGGTTCTCTTTTTTTGCCCTAAATTTTGGATTTTCTATTCATGGGTAAAGGAATAGAAAACAGATCAAAGAATGATAAGCAAGATTAAAAAGTTTCTGAAGTTACACCAAACAATATATATATTGTTGGGGTGGGGTGGTGTCATAAATTACAATGTACCATGCTTCTCAAGTGTATTTCTGTTCAAGTGGAAGTCAAGGTCAGCAAAGATAATGGTTCTCATGGCCAAACAAGGGGTAGTAAGGCCTTGGTGATCAACCTGCAGTAGCAGACTGTAGTAATTTCCAAGTCTGGATTTTTGTTGTATGTTAAGTTATTTTCTGTATGTTCTCTAAGGTTGTCAGCTGCAACTTTATGAGGGTAAGAGAGGGAAGACTAAAGGGAGTATGGAACATATTGGAACTGGCAAAGTTTCATGAATAGGAATTAAGAAGCATACTAGAATGCCTTACACGCCTTGGTTCAATTGTAAGGCTGCTCCATTGCGATAGTGGTAGTGGGTTAGAATCGGGAGACAGCATGTCGGCGAACCAGGGTTAAGGTTATGACATTCGTCAGGCCCAGAGTGGTGGGAGCTTCATACACTGGATATGCCCTTTATGATGCACATGGGAATGCTCTAACCAATGCTCTATCTTTGACTCCACTAGACTCTAAGCCTGTAGAGGGGGATCTCGGTGTTGGAAGCTCAAGTAATTCCCCGTCCAAGTATTAATTCCTTAGTAGCAGAGGTGGGGTAACAACAGTAACTAATGTTTCTATCTCTGACATCCTGTCATCAAATACAGATTTGAACTTTACTCTATTTTTTCTGGTGTTGAGACTTGCGCAGAGACTCCAAGGCTGCTGCCTTGGTGCGCAAGCCTTGGCAGTAGTTGCCTTTTACATTACTTTCTGTTTTGGTGCTGACTTTCTTTTTTTTGGTGAAGGAATCTTGGTACACAAGGTTTAGGAGAGTTAGAGTGAATACTTTCAATTTTTCTGCTAGTTACTATTTTTCAGAAGTTTCTATTTTGGACAGCTTTTAGGAGTTAGAAAATTAGTAAGTTCTGTTCTTAAGGTGTACTTCTTTATTTCCTTTTCTCGAGGACAATTTTCTTGTCTCTCAAGTTGTATTTGAACTCTTGAAAGCTATAAATAGATACAGCCTGCGATTCTAGGTTCTTAGCTAGAATCGCAGGTTATTGCTGCTGGTTCTTCATCTCTCTTCTCTTTCTTCTTCTTCTATATTTCTTTTCAAGTTCAGCTACTGTTTGACTGTTTAGAGCTTGTTTTCTAACATGGTATTAGAGGTTTTTTTAGTCAAAAGAGTGCTGATCCTCAGTGTTCTCTTTTGAAGTTCTCTTTCGGTGCGCAGCCACCTACTGCTGCACTTAATCTACAATTACATCAGATGATAATTTAAGCTGATCTTCTATACTCTTTATTCCCTAATATCCCAGAGCTTGATCAATTTTTCCCTAATCTTATTTTTCTGCACGCTGCAGAATTTATTCCTCTAATTTTCTAGCCTACAATTACAGTTTTGATTCTACACTGCAGATAACATACTGCAGACTTTATCTTTTTTTCTTTTCTTTTATTTTTATTTTTATTTTTGCTTATCTTCAAGCTATGGGCTGCTGGATTTTGATCAATTGTGTGACATCCACTTCTACAAATCATGTTTTCAATTACTGGTGATTTGACTACTAATATTGCTGATTTCAAGGTATCACAAGTTGATCCAGTGAATGTTTAGATTAACTCCATTAAACTCAAATGTAGTACTAACTATTTGCTTTGGTCATAAGTTGTTGGTGTTTACATACTTGCAAAAGATAAGCTTAAGTTCATTGATAGTGAACTTCCTTCTGAGACTGACAAATCCTACTCTAGTTGGATCCAAGATTGATGCAATCATCAAAATTTGGATGTGGAATAGCATGGAACCTGATATTGTAGCCAATGTTATATTTCCAAGCTAAAAATATAACTTGAATTTATGGTATTTGTGAAAAAGCTATTTCAATTTCAGCAAACGATAAGTCTCTTGTAGGATTATTACAACTCCTTTAAAGGCATGATGGATGAGTTGAATGTCTTTCAACCTCTCACCACATATATAGAGAAACTTACGGCACGTATTGCCTTGCCTGAAGGGATTGAACGCTAAACTTAAATCAGTCAAAGGATGTCTTCTTACTGGTGAGCATTTCCCCAACCTTAGTGAAACATATTGTAAACTTCAACGTATTGCCTTGCTTGAAGAGAGTTCTCTTGGAAATAGTTCTAAAGGGGACATGGTTGTGGTTCAGGGGTAGTTAGTAGATCTTCAGGAGGCTGTAGTGTTCAGCTATCTATTAAGACATCTCGGCTTTGTACTCATTGTGGTAAAACATGGCACTTGGTGGATGCTTGTTGGGCTAAACATGGAGAGCCAGATTTGGCCAAGCAACTTGCCAATCATGCCTTTTCTGATGGTGTTATTGATACTATAACAAACAACAATAGTGGTTTTGGATGTTCTTCATGAGACTTGTCTAAGACTCTACGGGATGATGTAAGCCAAATCCTTTGCTGATTGCAAAATATTGAGACTGGGACTTCCACATCCACTGGTATTCCTATTGCCACACTTTCTCATGCAGGTAACATAACACTTCTCACTTCTACACCCACCCCTTGGATCATCGATTTAGGGGCCTCTTCCCACATGATTGGTAAGTCATCACTACTTAGGTCTTTTTCGTAATCTACCACTAATAATTTTGTTGTCATAGCTAATGAGACTTCCACACCTATTTAAGGATTTGGAAGTGTTTCTCCTACACCTTCTCTTACTTTGTCATCCGTACTTCATGTTGCTAACTTTTCTTTTAATTTATTATTTGTTAGCCAGTTAACTAAAGCATTAAATTGCTCTGTGACCTTTACTCCTAATTCTTGTGTTTTCTAAGACCTTCACACGACAAAGATGATTGGTGGAGGGTGTGAAAGGAATGAACTCTACTATCTGGACTATGCTGCCCCTATTGCGGCTCTCTTTGATGATGGTGTAGATGCTTTCTAATGGCACTGTTGTTTAGGCCATCTATCTTTAGCTAGATTAAATATGTTATTTCCTTCTTTTAAGTCAGTGTATAGATTAAATTGTGAGGCGTGTGAGTTGAGGAAGCATTATAGTGCCACTTATCCTCTACACTCTGTCCCTTATAGTGAGTCTTTGTTTTCTCTTGTTCATTCAGATATTTGGGGTCCTTGCAGAATTAGTAATTGAAATGGTTTTCGGTATTTTGTCACTTTTGTGGACCATTTCTCCCGTCTTACATGGTTGTATCTTTTAAAGGACGGACATAGTTTTTAACTATTTTTAAAAATTTTATTCATGAAATATAGAATTGTTTTTAGTTCCACCCAAAATTTTGGGTTGTTTGTTTTGTTTACATACCATATACTTTGGATAAACTTCCCCTTCGGTTTGTTAAATGTATTTCCTTGGGTACTCTCATATTCAAAAAGGTTTTTGTTATTATGATCTTGTTCATCAGAAACAATTTGTAAGTGCTTATGTGACCTTTTTTGAAGATACCCCTTATTACCTTAGTCCATCTATGTCTGTTGAAAATCGTGTTTTGGATGATGCTCCTTCTATTCCCTCTTTAGTTCCTTCAAACGATAGTGTCCCTTTACAGGTCTATCAATGAAGACGTAAATTGGCAAAGCGTATAGTATGGTTCCTCTTGATGATAGTGGCGGTTCTCCTTTAATGGAGAATGAAGATGGTCCTACAGAAGTTCCCTCTTCATCCTTTCCACTAGCAGATTCTTCTAATGGAGATCCTACTCCAACTTCAGATGACTTACCAATTGCCTTGAGGAAAGGTACTCGTACTTGTACTGTACGCTCTAACATTGTTTATCCCATTTCCAATTTTGTATCTGTTTCTCATCTACCTCCCAACTTTCTTAGTCTTGCTCTTTCTCTATCTGCCATTCATGTTCCAACCCAACATACTGAGGCCTTAAAAACCCTAGTTGGAAAGCTGCCATGGATGCAGAAATGGATGCTTTTACAGTCTCACCATACATGGCCTTTGGTAGACTTACCTCCGGGGAAAGATGTGGTCCGCTGTTGATGAGTATATACTGTTAAGTACCATTCTAATGGTACGTTGAACGACTCAAGGCCCGCTTGGTGGCTAAGGACTATAGTCAAGCATGCAGTGTGGACTATTTTGAGACTTTTGCTCCTGTGGCTAGACTTAATTCAGTCCATGTGTTGATCTCTTTAGCTATAAATTGTGATTGACCTCTTTTTCAACTTGACATGCAAAATGCTTTCTTGTATGGTGATCTTAATGAAGAAGTTTATATGGAGCAACCTTTAGGGTATGTTATTCAGGGGGAGAACAATGTTTATGTTTGTAGGCTTCATAAAGCGATCTATGAACTCAACAGTCTCCACGGGCTTGGTTTGAGAAATTTATCAACACTGTGGAATCTTTTGGATTGTCCAGTGTTATTTTGATCACTCTCTCTTTGTTCGATGACAGAGTGGTTGCGTTGTCATTATGAAAATTTATATTGATGATATTATTCTTTCAGGCTGTGATTTTAAGGCGATCCATGCAGTCAAGACACACTTACAAAAATATTTTCAAACCAAAGACTTGGGTGATCTACAGTATTTATTGGGGATTGAGGTAATCCATAGTAAATAGGGAGTTAGTTTGTCATAAAGGAAGTATGTGTTGGATCTTTAAACAAAGACTGACATGTTTGTCTTTAAGCCTAGTGACATTCCATAGATCCTCAATTGAAGTTTGGACATCATGATGGTGATTTGTTGGATGATGTCCATCGTTACATGAGTCTTATTGGGAAACTTATTTATCTCATTGTTACTTGTCCTGATATTTTTTATTCTGTTGGTGTGTTGAGTTAGTTTATGTAGTCTCCTAGGAAGGCCCATTGGGATGCAACAATGAGAGTACTTTGGTATCTCAAGAGTGCGCTCGGAAAAAGGCTCAGCTATTGACCAAATCAGAGTATGGATTTGGTTTCCTTTTTTGATGCATATGGGCGGGATCCTCAGCTGATCGCCAGTCTACCACAGGTTATTGTGCTTTTTCTTGTTGGGGATCTTGTGACTTGGAGGAGTAAGAAGTGGTCCACTGTTGCTCATCTAGTGCTGAAGCGAAGTATAGGGGCATGGTCCACACAGTTGCCGAATTATGTGGCTTCGTATTTTGTTGGAGGAAATGGGATTTCCAGTCTCCGCCCTTATGAAAATGTTTTGTGATTATTAGGCTGCAACTTACATTGCTAGTAACCTAGTGTTCCATGAGAGGACGACGCATATAGAGGTAGACAGTCACATTGTGCGTGATGCAATCAAGAAAAAGATTATCGAGACTTCTTTTGTGAGCACTACTGATTAGCTAGCTGATTTGTTCACCACTAAAACTCTATTTAGACCTAGTTTTTAGTCTATCAGTTGCAAACTGGGCATGGGAGACTTATATGCTCCAGCTTGAGGGAGAGTGTTGAGAGTTGCGCAGAGACCCCAAGGCTGCTGCCTTGGTGCGCAAGCCTTGGCAGTAGTTGCCTTTTACATTACTTTCTATTTTGGTACTGACTTTCTATTTTTGGTGAAGGAATCTTGGTACACAAGGTTTATGAGAGTTAGGGTGAATACTTTCTATTTTTCTGCTAGTTACTATTTTCAGAACTTGCTATTTTGGATAGATTTTAGGAGTTAGAAAATTCGTAATTTCTGTCCTTAAGTTGTACTTTCTTATTTCTTTTTCTAGAGGACAATTTTCTTGTCTCTCAAGTTTTATTTGAACTCTTGAAAGCTATAAATAGAGACAGCCTGCAATTCTAGGTTCTTTAGGTAGAATCGTAGGTCATTGCTGCTGGTTCTTCACCTCTCTTCTCTTTCTTCTTCTTCTTCTTCTTCTTCTTCTATATTTCTCAATATCTGGTTTTATCTGTGGAGTTGTAATCTTACCCAATTTATAAAGAGGTTCCCAAAACAGATACAGATAATGAAGTTCAGTTTCAGACATGAGCTATAGCATGGTCAGATTGTTTTGGACCAATATTCACTTTGTGCATTGGTACCTTCGGGTTGGGATGAAATCCATTCACCTGGATGGGGCCAGACCAAGGTTTTAAAGAAGAGTGATTGGGATCTGGATCGGTCTTTGAATTGGTTACAAATGTTTCGGAATTGTACAAAATGTGCCTTAGTCCTAGATCTTGGAAGGGGATCAACCTGATTGGCTAATCCTATTCTGAGTCTTGAATGCCAGATTCATGCTTATAGCCGGAAGGGCAACCCTGGTCCAAAATGATGTAGAATCCAGTCTCTGTAACTGATGGAGCAAGCAAACCATGGAAATCAGTTAGGAACAAACAAAAAGCCAAGCAAGGAAGAAATTCATCATAAGAAGTGCTGGGGAGAGGCGCTGATCCCATTCATTTAGTGCACCAACTTGCGGTCACACAGTTTGACTTTCCACCGGGCAAGGAACTTGCTAACAGTCAGGTTTGCTCTCACTTAAAATGTTGTTGAATAGTCACAGATGACAGAAAGAGAAGAGAAGAGAAAGAAGAGATACAGCAGGGAACTACAGGGTTCAGTCTTCAATTAGAGTACCTACATCCATGTTATGGAAGCCCTCACTCATTAACTTACTGACGTGGGAGTTTGATTATCAATAAATGAAGAATACATTGTAGACGGTGAGTTACAAAAGGTCCTTTATGACCTTCCAAATACATGTACAATCAAACTCTTTTAGTTCAGGAACTTCAAATATATTAGAAGTCTTTGCTTAGACACCATTTTCCAAGTGGGTTTGTGGCAATATCTCCAGCAGACCTCTTATCTGAGCTCTTTCCTTACCCTGTCCCTAGGTTCCTCTGTCCCATCAAAAACTCACACCTTGCTGATGAGCCCTTCATCTTTGACAAGTAGGGTAACATATGGAGAGGAGATATAAGGATTGTAATCCCCTCGTCTCTCATCCGAAGTCTCTTGAGCCTTCTACTTTCATCGTCTCTGCAGCTCATGGTTCAACTCTTGGGAGGCGACTTTGCCACTCTCTGCTCTGGCTACAGCCTTGTCTCCTGTGATTTTGGTTTCTGTTGTTGGGGTTTCACTCTTGTCTATTTCAGGGAGTCCTGATCCTCTGGACCCTGCCAACCCCTAAGAATTTGGCGCAGCAGTTTGATTGCTGAGTGCAGGTGGTGTGGAAGACTGGTTCCGGAACAGAATTAGTCAAAAGCGAAAATAGATAGTCCCAGAAAGAGAAAGAAAGGGTGAGGAAGGAGGGATACCATATCCTTTTAGATTCTTTAGCTTAATCAGGATTTCAAGTAAAGAGTTCCATGATGTTGGTTCGCATTTGTGGCGCAAAATTTGGATTTGTGAAGCGCAAGCCCCAGGTGCTGTGGCTCGAGGGGCGGCTTATCAAATGATCTATTTGCTAGTATGAGCATCTAGGGCAATAAGATATTCTGCGAGGAAGGAGCAAACACAAGATGTTGAGGGATCTTTTCCAGTTAGAATTTCCCAATGTAAAAAAGAAACAGTTGTATGACTTGGCTAATTAAAAAAAAATGATAAGAAGAAACCCATTGTAATGCGCTACAAATTCCTCATGCCTCAGCACCTGTATCTTACAGTTAACTCTCATGAATCAATCTAAAAAAAAAGGGTCTATGCATTGACTGTGTCACAGTCAATTTATTTCAATTTCTTGAAATCTCTAGTTTTTCTTGTGCAGGTTCATCCAGCAAAACAAGGGCTTTGTTCTGGGTAATGATGGAGTCTTGCTTCGATACTTGGGATAGTTCGAATGACACGTATGTAAATCTTTTCTTGATCTCTAATTTGCTAGCTTAAAATTTTCATTTTAGGGGTATAAGGACATTGCCCTGTAGTGAAATGATAGTGATGTCCTCTGAGCAGGAAAAATGATGAATACAATTCAGATATATTTTGCTCTTCTTATATGGGAGAATTTGAATCTTGGATGCAATCATTTGATCATATGAGAAGCAGGAAAAATGATGAATTAGATGGAGTGTGACAGTCGAAATCCATTTTACCTGTATATGTATCAGGCTCTTGTTCAGGAATGGTATAGATCAATTCAACTTGTCATTTTTCACCAGCCAAGAAATATGCATCCATATAATGCAGTAGCTACTTATAATGCAGTTACAGTAGTTACCTGAGAGATACAACTATTGCTTCAGTGTATCCATGCCAATATATTAGGTCTTTCAATGGCATGGAAGTCCACTGATGATACATCTTTCTTTACCAGAGCAAAGGAAAAAGATAAGAATATATATTTGATTTTCTTTTGACAGAGAAACAGAAATTGAGAGGACAAAAAAATAAAAGAGAAGATAATTTACTGCTGATGTAAGGGATAAATCACAGGAGAAGTTATACAAAAATAAATTTATCATATCAGTAAATAATGGATATAGTTCCATCTACAAAAGCTTCTCCTGGAAAATTTCAAGTCCGAATCTCCTTCTAGACTAACCGAAAGCAATAAAAGGCGATAGGCGATGGAATATTAGTGTGGAATTCCATACAGTCTTGTCCCTTCATGTAGTTTACTTTATCCCTCCAGAAGTATTGACAGAAGCCAGACTACCCCAGTACATCTCATCTCAGCAAAACATTCACTACTTGTTCCTTGCGAATTTCCTGTCCTCGGTAAAATTCAAGGTTGTCGATTTGCATAAACCTTGGGATTCTCTCTTAAAAAAATATACCTATACTTTTCCACTCAAATCACTAATAGACCACATGAGAAAATCTAGCTTTCAGAACTCCACAATAAGCCATTTACAGGAGAAAGCATAACAAAGAAAAACATTTGTATTCATTAAAAAAGATCACTGTGTTCTCCACTTGGCTAAGTGTAACACTTCTCCATTAGATAAACCCTGTTAAACCTTCTTCCCTCAGCATATACTAGATTTTGTAGACCATCATCATCATTGTGAAAATCAGTCTTTTAATACCCCTCGCCCTTCTGTCTATGCCAGTCTTGTATGTCAGAAACTAGAAGCCATCTCTACCCCCTCCCTCGACGTAATAATCTTTTAACTTTTAAAGCACGCCTCGCCACATTAAAGCGACTACTACAGTGCTTACCTCCTTTACATGACAGATAAGATAGTGATGCTCTTTGATTTGTGATTTCTGTGTTGGAGTCCTAGCTATTCAGTTGATTAATCATACCATCTGAACCAGTGCAACATTTTTTGGAGGATCTGATCAAGTTATTGACCTTTTCATGGCTACAGGAATTTGTGACACTCAACTGTCCCAGATGACATCCATTTTTGTACCATGGAATTTTGATGCCACTATAAAAACAGGTCATCTTGTACTCTCTATCGAGGTTATCATGTATCTTCATAGTATGTAAGTATTATCTTTTTGTTTTCTTATGTAACTGGCATGGATCAGAAAATTTTATTTTGTATATGAAGGATATAACATTCACAATCAGAAATGGAATTGCAGTGTGATAGTCCATTTTATAAACCCTTGCCATAAGTTAATCCAGCTATGATAAATCGACTGAAGGGGAGTGGAGTTCTATAGCCAAAGGTCAAAAACATTTAACATGCATTGATCACTCTGAATGTGAATTACACAACCAGATTCCATTAACTTTTTTACACTTCAGTAACTCTGCATGTTTAGTCGCATGGCCAAACTAAGAGAGAAACAAAACTTTCAATGGAAGAATGATGTGATAATAAAAGTACCTGATTATAAAGTAGGGGCCAGTTGTAAGAATATTTACTGGTCACATATAGCAGGGCTGAAAGAAGGTTCCTCAACCATGAAATGAGCATTGGTCAAGAAGTTGAACATATAATCATTAGCACCTCTTGGTCAGGGAATCAGCCAAATGGAGCTCACCGTATTGCCAAAAACCAATAGAATCAATTTCCTAATGGAACTTTCCAAGTATAGTATGGTATGATTTAGTAAACATGTATGATGCCATTCATAAACATCCAAGTAAGAACTTGAGGGATTTTTGATTTTCTCAAATCTGGTTTCAATACTTCGAACCATGCGTGGTGAACACTTCCAAAGCCTAAATCCAGAGGTGAGTCAAAACATGTGGACAGGGAAAGGCTACCTTTTTACTACTATATCGAGATGAAACTCAAATAAAATTATTTGTACTTTGGACATCCATTGCGTTACTGCAGGTGCATGTCTTAACTTGTTTTGTATTCTCTGGTAATTGACAATGATAAAAGCTACTTCTCTCAAGCACAAGAAGAGATGGGTGGCAACCAGAAGGACCAAATGCAAAACAAAATAGTCGCCGCTGCCCGTCCCTCTGTGGAGACAGACCAACCTGTCGTCCCCCATGCCCCCACACTCTGGGTCCTATACTGTCCGGCCTGACACGGGCAGACCCAGTTCTACACTCATGTGAGAGTGGGAGCATAGGGGCACGGGGCAGGTTAGGGGCAGAGGATCTGTTTCCGCTGTTTTCTCCTGCTGCTGGGTTGAGACCTACAGAGAATCGTAGCCAGGTTGGAGGAAATCCAATTGTTTGAAGAAAAACCATAATGGTTTGGTTTGCTATTGAACCAAAGGTTACTTAAGTCAGGTGCCTTGCATGTGGTTTATCCTCTCAATTGGAATTCCAAAACCTAAAATCTATCGAGTTTCATCATGTACAAGTGACTCCATCTGAGCTGTGAGCTGTAGGGAATGTCGGCAATAGGGAATCCTCATCAAGGTGGTCTACCTGAACTTCACACAATTCCATCACTTGCTAATATGGCAATATAATCCACGCCAACGCTGAAGTTCCTAGGTTTTGGGTTTGATCACAACCCATTTCAGTTGGTTGTGGGACCTTGAAGAACTTCAATCTATCTCTGATTTTGGACCCTGAATGTAAGGCTGAAGAGCTCGTTGCAGGCTAAGGAGATATACCTTTTTTTTTTTTTTGGGTAAGAACTAAGGAGATATATTGGATGAAGAGATTATGAAAGTAATATATTATGAAGTGAGATTAGTTTTGATATTTTGCCACACAAAAATTAAATTGTAGGAACAATACAAATTCGAACACTAGAGATGACATGAATGTCTCCATTACAATGCAAGCGTGATTACACAAATAATTACGAACCATTCGCAGCATACATACTCTAACATCTAATTCCATAATTGATTTTCATGAATGTGGTGTGTAGACCACTATGCCCAGATATGCATGCACGCTGCTCCTACACATGCATGATGTGTCTGAACCAGATCCCAAGGGAACTACAGAAGCTCCAAGGCTGGCCCCAAAGAGGGCAACAGGGGTTGAACTGTGGATTAATGTCAGTTTAGATGTATTTCTGATCCCAATATTCCCTTCCATATTTCTAGCGCTTAAAAGTCTTCAACTTTTCAGGAAACTGCATGTCAATCTCGCTCTTGGATAGGAAATATCTGTAGGTTTTATGATTTTTCGAGTAACATTTTATTTTCTACCAATTAAAGATAAAAATGGCAGTCATCACTTAACTGGGTCCAATTCCAACTTATGATGGTCAAGCTCTAAACCTTAAATCCAGCTGAGTTAGCTTAACAGTTTCAGCTAAGATTTTTCCTGGGTGTCTACATTTACAATCATTTACTAATTTGATCCTTCTTATGTACTGCAGGCTTGGTTGTGGTAATCACAAACCCATCTATGTTTCTTTCATTCAGCGTCAATACTCGATGAATAGAGAGCATCAGACTAATGGATTGTTTAGGTCTAGCCTTAGATTTCAAAAGTGAGGCTCAAGTACTCTGACTTCAACAAACCTGTACCAGGTCCAAATAGCAGTATTATTAGGACACTGTAACCTACAAAGGAGGTATGTTCATGCTGGTAGCTATGCTGAGCAAGTGATGGTCTTAGTGGTGGCAAATCACTTATGTCAAGAAGACAAGAAGATTTGGGATACTTTTATGTTGATTTGATCATTTTTGCATGGTAAACTAGACTTCTGATATCTCAAATAATATCCCCAAAACTTTCATGGCCTGAAAATTTTCAGAGTCCTAGATGCCTGGGTCCTACAGAAGGGGCACCTAGAAACAGCAGAGGAACATCGACGACAAAGTACATGACCACAAGGAACTATGGTTACATCGACCTCGGTGCTTAAACAGACCCGACACATCCAGGCAGCTTTTGCTGTATCAGCTTCTTTTGCCGCCATATCAGCCTTTTCCTGTGAATTTGCAATTATGTAAGAAATTTATTTTTCTTCAAAAACAAACAAAAATATCTTATAAAAGGAAACAAGAGTTAAAAAGAATATCATTTTGAGATCAAGCCAACTTTAAGTCCTTTTCTTGGTAGACTTTCAGTAGAACTCAAACAGAGAGCAGTAGTTCTAATCAATTGTGGCAGTGAAAATAATCTTTTAACTAATGAGCAAATTGATATGGCTATCAGATTTAGCTTATAGTTGGCGACTGTCTGGCCCCAAAAACATCTCTACCAGGCCATGGAGATATTCCCATCTAGTTAAGAGAGCTAATTTTTGAGCTCCAAAAATAAACTTTTATATTTGTTGATGTCAAATCTGCCAAGGAGTTTGCTGAAGAGCTGGATACAATGGTAACCAGCTAAGTATCTTTATTAGAATCCCCATTCTGCTCGTTAGTTCTGTTTGTGGGCCTCTGGCTATGGACATTTGTTGTTTCGTATGTATATTAGGATCTCTCCTCCTACCAGAACCATCAGGTGTAGGAAAGGTGTCGGAATCCACCTCATACCAGCACCAAAACCATGTTTCTGTTATTTGGGCTTTAATAAGTTCTTTCAGCCTTAATTTTAAAGTTAATTGGTTATGACTTGATAGTAATGTCTAGTTAGTTGTCCTAGTACAAGTTTAGTCATAGTTTCTAGTTGAGTCCTAAAGTAAATTTGGCAGATATGTCAGCCTTTGTGACTACAAATATAGATGTAATTGCTCCATTGAGCCACGGATTATTGAATAAGAATTTGATTGTTTTGAGCATTGCTGCCCCTTTACCAAATTTTCTCCAAGCAGTCCCAAGGCTGCCATATCCGTAATCAGGAAGTTCCATCTTGTTGCTGAGTTATCCTTCTCAATAATCAAGGTCTTTATCCCAGCCACTCAACCTATTGTTCTCTACTAACTTGTGAGTTGTATCACCCCCAATATCTATTCTTATTCTCCAAATCCTTTACAGACCAAACCTTAAGGACCCATTTGTGCGGGTTGGGTTTTGTCAAGCATTCCCAGCTTGCAAAGAATGGTGTGCCAAACTGGTGAGGGAGTCATCTGCCTTCACAAAAAGAATGAAGACAAGCTTGAGGTCAATCTTCTGTTTGATGAAGTGACGCAGATTCAATACCACACTGAACTATTTTCCTTTGACAACCTAAGATTGATAGATATGGGTGATAGGCTTTGGTTCCATACATTTTACGCGGTCATGAACCTATTCTATGGGCCTAAAAGTTGAGTGTCTAGGCCAACTTCAAAAACAGGTTAATTAATTGGTCTAATTATGTAAACTTTGTTCAACATAGGTTGTAAGGGCAGAAGAGCCTTTTCTCATGTTCCAATTCATCTTTGAGTGTCCAAGTCATAAATCTGGGAGTCCTAGGTGTAATAGGCTTTTAAGTTCTATTTCTTTTAGGACTTTATTTCCTATTTCTATCATGAGTTTTAAGGCTGTTTAGCCCTATTTATACACCTTAGAGTTAGAGGACAGAATAAACACAGTTCAGATTATTAATTAATCACTTCAGGCATTGAGAGAGCTTTTTATGCGTGTTTGCTGCTGCAACTACTGATTTATGTCAACTTTGGTCAAAGAAGGTCCAAGAGTCCAAGGTCTTTAATCTCGAACTGTTGGGCTAGGTATGACGTCAACCTACTAATTTCAGTCCTGTCGTTCCTACTAACTACAATGTTATCAACATAAACATTAAGTGTTAAATCTCCAGACAAACAGAGTCTGGTCTGCCTGACTTTGGGAATATTCATCCCTTAAAACGGACCATCTAAATCTCTCATACTAAGCTTCAAGAGACAGAGGAGGCTGCATGGATACTTCCTCCTCTAGCTCACCTGAAGGATAACATTCTTGAGATTGTACATGGGCCAGCCTTTGTTGGCTGCCACAGACAAAAGGACTCTGGTTATGTTTGGTATGTGGTGCAAATTTCTTTTGAACTTGACCCTTTGGCAATCAACCGGGCTTTATATCTTTCCATGGTACCATCTGATTGGTACTTGATTGTATAGACCTGTCTCCATCAAACAGGACTCCCCTTTTGGAAGACAAAGAATTTGTCAAGTATCGTTTTTTTTTTCAAGTGTTTCCATTTCTTCAGACATGGCTTCCTTCCACTTCAGGTAAACAATAGCTTTAGTTACATTTCTTCGAATGAAAGATGAAGAAAGAGCATTGAAAAAGGCTACACCTCTATAAGATATAGAATTGCAGGAAACAAACTTGGCTATGGGATTAGTACAGGTTCTCTTACCCTTTGGAATTGCAATAGGAAAGTTTAATCCAGAAGAGGCGATGTTACCTGACTCAGGAGGAAAAACAAGATGTGGATCCAGTGAGGGCTTTTGTGTTAGCTAGAGTGTGACCCCCTATTGCCTATTAGCATTAAGTGCAAAGATCCACGAAAAAACAGCTACCTCCCTAGGTAGGTTAAAGGAAGGGGGGGGGGGAAAGAGTAGATACACCAGTGCTGAATTACATTTAAATGGGGACTATGGTATCCTTACTACATAAACTCTAGCAAGTCGATCCTATTCAATCTAAGGCAACATTATCTGTTACAGTTGTTATACAATAGTGAATTCTAAGATTGTATGATCTGAAATGCCACTCCACATGGATGTGGAATATGTAATCGTAGAAGATTTCACCAATATGTTTCTTGAGGATGAAATGGCAATTGATACTGCATCGCGCTACTCGTCAAAGGAGCGATCTTGGATATTGGTTAGCATTGTTAAGAAATAAAATACTTGGATATACCTATTGCAATTCATGATTTAGTGTTGTATGAGAACCATGAGGAAATATTGCCGAAACTGGGCAAAATTTCGCTCTGTCGCTACCTAAAGATATGGGTAAAAGAGGTCCCATATTTCGGTAATTTCACTAATTTTGCCGAAATTGAAAATTCCAATGAAATTTTGAAAATTCCAAGGGGTTGCACCTTACAGGGCTTATGGCTATGGATATTAATATGGTAGAGCATACGGTGGTTAATTTGCTGATTGTAGTAGCATGTCTGCATGAGTTGGAGATGGATCAGGTACATCATTTGTGACTCCATCTTTGGATATCAATTAGGACCATCACAACTAGTTATGCCAGTGATAGATTATATGGATAACTTTATCTGTATCATGGCATGATATGCTTATGTCCAGTATTCAGAGTACTACTCTAGGACTCAGGGGGATGGAACCAACACGACACATACTTGTATATTGAATTCTCCTTGTTGTATGTGTTGTTGCATTTTAATGACAATTTTAGTATTGTCTTATGATAAGCCCCTAATCGTCAAAGTATACAAGAGAAAGAAGGATAAGGGCTATAAGGTGCAACCTATTGCCACTGTAGGGGATACAGCTGAAGACAATCCAGCTGACAACAAGTGATTGGCTGAGAGTGGGAAAAGTAGTTATGCGTAGGGAGATCCAGCTGGCAACAAGTGTTTGGCTGAGAGTACAATTGGTTATGAGTTTGTTAGGATATGGAGAGAAAGAGTATGTAAGGCAGGGGAGGGGCAAGGGGAGAAGGGGGGGGGATGAAAGTTAGCAGCCAAAGGGCTTGCTGGGGAGAGGAGTACCTCTCGGGTCAGGGGAATTTGTAATTGCAAGGGAACCATTGAATCTGAATAGCAGGAAAGGTCATGGTTACTTGCTAGATTTCAATTCCAAGAATCGAATGCATCTAATGAAAGCTGTTTGTATCTTTGATGAATGAGTATCAGCAATATTGAATAAACAGAGTCAATTTCAGGTTGCTGTATTCCTGTTTTTGTGCTAATGAATGAACTCTGTTTTGCTGTCAGAAAGGTTAATGGTAGGATTCCGGGCTGTGTAGATTGAGTCCTATCATCTTACATAATATTCATATTTACATTGGTTAAAATTCATGTTCCAGACTTTTAGTATTGCCTGTATACAACCGGGCATGTGTTGATCAAGAACACCACTTTAGGTTAGGTTTCAGGCAAAAATAACACTCCTAGTGTGTTTATTGACCTTAAATCAGGCTTGACAGTAAAAATCAGCCCAAAATGACCCCAAATACCCTGAAATGGGGGGTGGGGGTGAAATTCCACCGAAACATTCAAGAATTTTGGCAAAATTTCGCTGAACTTTGGGGTTTTACGAAATTTTGTACCTTGATGAGAACCTTTTTCTGTTTCTATGTCAGGTGCCAGATCAGGATTCTAGTTTATTGGCAGATCTTTTTTTGTCATTTTTCTTTCAACAAAATGCAGTTAGAATTTCCTTTGTGCTACCGAAAGAAGAGAGAGGGAAACTGTGGGGGGGGGGGGGAGGTTGGGTTGCTAAGCAGACATATATAGCCATAATCATGAGAGAGAAGAAACAACATCCCCAATATGATTCCAAAAAATTTAAAGTATGTCAAAGAAAACAATCCCAATGAAGTGAGGCCCCAATTACAAACCTGCTCAAGTAACAGAGTAGCCTGTGATTCTTTAATCTGCTCCTGGAGGGTCAAGGTTGTTTGTAGCAATGACTGCTTTTCCACATCCATATCAATCCCAGCTGCAGAAAGCATATCACGAACTGCACTCACCAATTCTGCTGGTGACACATGACTATATTGGAACTCCTTGGCTCCCTGCAGCTGACCCACCAAAAAGGAAAAGGAATCTCAGTTATTCTCAAAGAAATTGTTTTGATGCATCAAAATAGGGTAGTTCCATCTAGGCAGCTCAAAAAAGAGAGTCATGTATTGCTCTTTAAGTAGATCTGCGTACCACTCAGAGAGACATAAGTTGCCAGCAAGGAAAATGAAAATAGAGGTATACACTTGTGCTCATTGCAAGCAAGGTTAGTGCGTTTCTAGAACCTATCCTACATTTATTTTCTGCCAAGACCCAAATAGGGGACCAAACCTTGAAATATAAATATGGAATGCTTAGTGAATTGGGTTCCTTGTTCACTTGAAAATCTCTCTACGTATTCATGAGCATAAAGATGCTATCTTAGAAACATTCAGAAGCAGCTGAGCCAGATAAAGATGTAGATCAATTCTTAATGTAAAAACTATAGCAAGGATCTTGAAGTACATAGAAAAGAGGATAAAAAATGAAGTTTATCAATTGGAATCCAAATGCATCAAGTAAGAATCTCTACTCATGAGGAGCATACAACTCAACATGTCTTTCCAATTCAATGTTTAAACCTAGAAGATAACTGCAGCATCAGATAACAGAGCATATACTGTTGTTGAGATGATTTAACAGAACCATAGCCTCTTTCCATGCTGGTCCCTCTCTCAATGTCAGGCTGCTTGGGGGTCTCACCCCTCCCCAGAGTAGATTGTTTGGTCCCCTCTCTTTGGACAGCATAAATCTCCAGGTTGCCCCTCAGATATTCCTGTCAATGAAGCAATAAAGTGGGAAAATTTCCTTGTTGGCCACTTAAGAATAGTCACACTACCTGCAAATTTTCCCCGGCTAAACAATGGAGGCTGCATGGGACTGTTGAGAATGTTGAGATGTACCTAATGGGCAATGGCATCTATATCTTCAGATTCTCAGGTAAAGCTGAGAAGACACACATCCTAGAGAATAGAACATGGAATGCAGGTAAAGCAATGGGATCACCACTTCAACTCAAAAGGGTTGACCTCAATTCTATCCCCCTTTATATTTACATTTTTGTAATAGAGAAGAAAAATATACAGAACAGAATCTCCTAGAACCCCCCATATCAAGAGGAGATTCCAACCAAGGAGGGCATACACTCCTAACTAGTATACCACACAGGAATCAAAACTCAATTACACATTTACACCCTACAATAAAGATATTATTCCACATCCTTCTTAATTAGAACCTTTAGTTCATTGGGGAACTCCAAAGGTTCTCATTGCATCTAAAAATTGTCCACCTGTGCTGGTTGGTTTTGTTCTTGCCACATATGCCTAAACTCCTTTTCATTGAGCAAAGTAGCCTCCTGAAGGATTTTCCTTTTATACCTTGCACTCAACAAAGTCCTTGAACTTTCCTGTAATGGTATCAATTGTCAGCTTCAAGTGAGACCTGATGGATATCCCAGAAAGCCTTTCTAAATACAATTCAAGTCCTCATTGAATTGCTTGCAGTTCCAATCCTAGAGACGAAAACTGGTGAAAACTCCTCTCATTTTCCTGCATAAGCCAAAATGGGTGCTCCAGTTGAATCTCTAATCAATCCTCCATAAGTTGCCGCCAAGTTTACTAGTGCTTAATCACAATGCAGTTCCATCATGTTTGGTGATGGTTTAATCCAGAAACAAGCTTAAGGAATCCTGCTTCTCCAGTCTATATAGATATTCCAATTTCAGCTGTGCAAGCTGACTTTACGTTTTGCTTACCTGAAACAGATAAGGCTCACCACTAGGTTATAATATCTTTAATATGGTGCTAATAACTGATCTTTAGTTTTAGTTTTGTTCCTAACTTTTCTATAGTTCCTTTCTGTCCAAAGACATCAAATGGTTGCACAAAGTGCCAACTTTACAGCCATTCCAATCTTATGATTTGTGCCAAGGCGGTATCTAAACCAAACTGCTGAATGTTGCACCATGTCATTGAACTCCTCCCATTCATTAGCATTGCAAAGATACCTAGGGAAAAAGGATGATATCTGCTGTCTTTTTCCGCCCAACAAAAATTACAATTTGGTTGCACCAGAATATTCCTTCTGATTAAGTTATCTCTAGTTGAAAGCACATACATTAGGTATCTCTAAGCAGTAAAAGAATGCCAACAGATATCATCTACAAACCAAAGTGCTTCCCACCAGTCGACCATTTGAGTTTTATGTCTAATGAATTCCCAAGCTGATAGGGTGATAAAAAAAGACCTATAGCATTCCCTTTCCGAAAAACCAAATCTCCTTGAGTCTAACTCAGTCTTCCCGCGTTTGACAGATCTCTCCAAATCTCTAATAGATTAAAGGACCGGCCAGCCAGTACATGTCTCCCTCTCTGCATTCCTAAGAAATCTGTCCAACTCCAATCACTGAACTATGCACGATACCTTATTCTATTCCCATATTTTTTTATCAGAAGTCAGAACTACTTTAGGATGCTAGTTATCTAGCCACACATGAGTGGCCTTCCCATCTCTAATCACATATTGGATCAAAACTTCAGCCTTAACACTGTATTTTTCAGCACTTTCCTCCGAGTACCATAACAATTCTGGACCAATTTAAGGTTCCAATTGAATCTTGCTCCACATATCTGCTATAAACCTAGTGGACCTCGGTAAGTCTTTTTTGGATGCAATCCATTAGATCTCTTGGCGTGAACACAACTTGGACGCCTGGCCGAAACCCTAAGTGGGCCCAACAAGAGGGCTCTAAGAACCCTCTAGGGTGGCCGAACCCCTAGGAGGGATATTTTGGACATTTTCTGCCCTAATTAGTTGCTGGAATTTAATTGCAGTTTAATTATATAGTCCAGTTTGGACAGGAAGTTTGTTTTGAGTTAGCAGTTGAGTTGGCTATTAGTCCTTCGTTCTCTTAAACTCTAGCACCTATGGCAATTAGAGTTTTAATTAAAACATAATTTAAGCATGTGATTATTAGAGTTTAAGTTCATTTAAAGTTTTATTTCAGTATGTGTCCATTCCGGACCATAGATGCTTGGATTTTGTTTCAATAGTCAAGATCATGTGGTGGGATCCTAAACTATAAAGGAATCCCACTTAAGAGTCTAGTTCTTTTTAGTAGGCCATAAATAGCCCATTCTTTCTTTGTAATTATTCAAGTCTAAATGAATACAATTAAAGCGTTTGTGAGAAACTAGGTCATGCTTCTCTTTGGGAGTGCCACAGCATTTTGAAGCAGTCTTCGAATCTACATCAACAATCAGCAACTATTCTAAAATTCCAGTAGCCATTAATCATCACAGCAACCTCTGACAAGTAAGTGAACACCCAGCCATGGTGAGAGATCTCGCGAGATCTCGGTGACATCTCACAAGATATCTTGCTATCCTCAGATAGCGAGACAAGATGAGAGGCGAGAGTGGAGAGATGGGAGATCTCGACACGAGATCTCGCCAAAGATGGTTGGACCACCTCTTTAGGGGGTTTTAAAACCCCCTGTCTCGCTCGAGAGAGGCATATCTCGCCTCTCTCTCTCTCTACAAGTGTATTTTTTGCCGGAAAAGTCGATTTTTGCCGGAATTTGTTAGAGATTCAACTTCTAAACATCATCAACACATCTACAACAGTAGATTATCATCATTCAAGCCTATTTTAAGTGATCTTCAACAAAGGTAAGATTTTCCCCCAAATTTGAATTTTTTTAAATAGAAGGTTCTACAATGGGTGTGTGAGTGTAGTATAAATATATGTTGATGATCAAGCTTTGATCTACACTTTCATGGAAACAAATTTAATTTTCTGTCATTAAATTTTTTTGAATTTTCGTATTTAAAAAATATTATCTAAAAAATTAAAATAAAAATTATAAAAAAAACTTATTATATGAATGTGATTATTACTTATGTTAAACTACATTGAGAGGGCTACAATCTCATGTATTCATATTTTGATTATCATGCTTGCTGTATTTATTTTTATTTTTTATTTAAATAATTAAATAAAATAATTATGAAAAATTATATTTTATTTATTTATTTTTTTAAATGATGCTTATATTATGTAGTTTATTTTAAAAATACAAACATGTCGGTTTGAGCATTGTATATATGTTATCTTAGAACAAAGTGTGTGTTTTGTTGTTTTATAAATTGTTTTTACATAAAATAATTATAACAAATATATTTTATTAAAAAAATTATCTTTTTTTTTTTAAATGATGCTTATATTATGTAGTTTATTTAAAAATACAAACATGTCTATTTGAGCATTGTATATATGTTATCTTAGAACAAAGTGTGTGTTTTGTTGTTTTATAAATTATTTTTACATGTTTTTATTTATCTAAAAATTATTCTAATGATTATTTGGGAACATTCATGTATGTATTTCAATGTTGTACACTTGTATCTTAAACGGCAACTAGTGGGAGTGGGGCATTGGTAGTGAATGTAAAATCCAGCTTTTACCTAACCTTGACCCGACCCGGAAATTGTTGTGTTTGTAGGTCCGAAGACCCGAAGTGGTGGTAGAAGGGACTTGTGGACCCTACTAGTTGATGACGTGGTGTCGGAACTCCATTCTATGGACATTGATGATGTTGCTCCTCCCTTGAACACATTATCAGTGTTAAGTTAGAATCTGTGCACTGATGAAGAGTGAGACAATTGAGATATCAAACGGACTCCTGTGCACAATCCGAAGGTATTCCCCGAAACTAAACTTCTTGATTAAACTATAGGAGAAAACCCCATGCAATTTGACCTTGTATAGCCCTCCAAGTCCACACCTAAAGTTGTTGAACTATTTTGAAAAATTCTGCAGAAACATGTCTTGGTCGATACTATTGGTCGATACCATCGACCCAATGTATCGACAACAGTGTTACTGAATCCGAATTAAAGATTCTGTGGAATATTCCCTACTCTATTTATTCCATCCTCGTGTTTTGAACCATATTCTAATTATTGAGGCACCTGAGAACGTGGATGAGACTCCCAAGAACTCCTCCTTGGTAATGGTGAAGCATCTTCCCCACTAATCATTGCCAACCACTCACTTCCACTCTCTTACTTTACTCTCAAGGTATGACTCTCTCTCCTAGTCTCTTTCTCACTCATCTTTATTCTCATTTTTACTATTTGGACCATGGCCAAGGTGCTGCAACCTTGCAAACACCTTGCCATGAGTCTTCTATACCTCATGCATTGATGTTCTACCCAATCTTGCTATGATTTACTTACCTCTTAACCATTAACTATGCATTTCCATGATTTGTTGCTTGCCAACTTACTTTATTTACCAAAACTGAGATGAAGCCTATGATTAACCTAATCTATACCTTGCATATGACTTCAATATTGCTCCTAAGTTATTCCCTACCTAATCCACTATGTTTTTCCCCAAATTGTATTAAGTAATAACCAATGCCATGATTTCCAACTCTCGAACTTGATATGCCAAATTGGGGATTTCTAATTTGACCATTGGATGATGTTAATTCTTTGATAATTAAGGTCTCTATAGTGTGTTTAGACTGTTCCCCAAGTTTCGTATTGATTTGAGACCCGGAAGACCAAATTTGGGCCAAAACCCAAAAATCCAGCTTGCTGTCAGAGACTCTTTGGGTCGATACTTGTTGGTCGATACCATCGACCCAATGTATCGACCAATAGAGTTGCTGTCAGCAACTTTTGCCTAGTTTTGATTCGTTCGATCTCCGATTATTCTGATTTCTTCTCTAATCCTTCATATATGTTTGTTTAGGGTTTCAAGACTAATTGGGCCACTTGCTTGTGATCTTGGACCATCTTCTTCTCCAACTCAAGGTAAGGGTAGTTATCGCTACAATCACTTAGGATGTGTAATTTTGACTTGATATTCCTAACATAGTGAACATAGTCTCTATCCCATGTTCTTACCATTTTAGACTTGCTACATATATCTTATAACAGTAGCATTGTGTTCACATTTGTTTTATTACAATGCCTTATTATGTTTATCAATTTCAATATATGATGAATTATGTAAATGTTATGAATAGAATGTTTACTATGATGTTGTATCTTGTGAATTGATATGATGAACTTGGGCATGTGATTGCTTAAGTATAACTTGGGATTGAGGAGTACCCTACTGGTGCTTCTGTCCTTGGACATCGGAGGGAATAGTATGGGATGTTCTCCGAAGATGTCCATCGACGCTTTCCCGGGTTATTGGATGACATACATAGGACTTGTCTAGTGGTGTTGGCTAGGATGTCCCTATCATATCAGACCCGAATCGGAAGAGCATCGAGACCGAACGACCCGTGGTAGTAGTGTGGATTTGTGGGCGCTCAAGACCGGTAACCACTCCGTGAGAGGACATAAATTGCATTGCGGATACCCGAAAGGGGCCATTTATTGGTAGGGTTGCAAATGGCTAGACTTTGGCTCATGGGCACTCAAGACCGGTGAAATGATCCGTGAGGGAACGTGAGAGCTTCTCATCTACTATTTGTGGATGACCAATAGGGTTGATGAGTCCGGTGGGTAATATCCGTGACTCTAGTGTGAAGGATACCGGAAAGGATCCCGAGAGGGGAGGAATGGACGTATCTGGAACTGACATGATATGATTAAGTAGATGACTTGCATTGGACTAGGCTTTGCCTTGACATGCACCAATACTTAGGCCAAATGGTGATGTGAGAGAGTGGTGACCGAAACCCCCAACCATGGATTTGTCCGAGAGGGATGCAGGACCCAATTCCCCCCCGGTGATAAGTGACTGAGACTACCTAAAAAAGTATGGTGCTACGGCTTAAAGCATGTCTACCATAGATGACCAGCATACTTAGTGTAGAATCATATTGCATTATATGTTTCATATCATCTACATTATTTTATTATTGTTATCATGTGGCTTTTGTGTTGTGGAATAACTACTTTGCTGAGTTCTTTTGAACTCATTCCTTTTCTGTTGCAATGTTGTGTTAAACTACTCTACAGGTGACTTTTCTGATGGTATGTTCTCCGAGGCGGACCTGGATACCCCATACTACTATCCGGAGGCTAGCTACCATGAAGACTTCGGTGACGGTACCGAAGAAGATCCTTCGGCGTATCAGGGTTAGCCCTGGGATAGTGTGGGAGCAGCCATGTTGGATCTCTATGGTCTTCATTTTTTAAAAGAACTTATTTATTGTGGAGGAGACTTATGCGTAGCTGCCCACCCCCTTTCTTTTGTGTCTGTTAAACTTGGAGGAATTGTAATAACTTTCGATTTATCCTTATAACTTGAGACTTGTAATTAACTAGTTTTGACCTCACTTTCTGCTTGGTTGAAGGAGTGGATTCCGCCCACTGCCTTCTTAATTTTATCTGATAAGATATTTATTTCCGCAATCTGATTATCCTTGGTATCTCATTTCTGAATTCTATTATTATCAATTGTTTAGTTTAATATTGATTGTTCATGATTGTGTTATCGTCGATGTGGATGGTGTGGTCCCCGGACTATGGATCTTCGGGGCTATGGATCACATCCCGGGTATGCCAGATAGGGTACCGACTGGGTGGATGTGACAGTGGGACTCAGGAATTGCTTGGCAACATGGGGATCCACTGACTGCCGACAAGAAAAAAATCCCGATGCAAGTATTGCCTCAAGACCTTGAATTATGGTGGTTCAACCAAATTAAAGCAACATTTGGCTAGTGGCTACAAAGATGTTTCCAAGTGTCCCAAGGTTCTTTATGAAGTGCAAAAAGCAATTGCAACAACTTTAAAGGGAGGGAGACAAAAAAAGGAGGAGATGGCACAAAAGTAAAGGGAATTTGAGGATACAGTGCTGGCTAGACCTTTGTTGATGTTGATGAGGAGGCAGGCGACGATGATGAGAGGAGGGTTATGGGTGTTGAGTCACAGACCGAGTGGAGACACATGAAGGTTGCAATGGAAGCTAGCAGATAGTCCTCACATTTTCAGAATTTGAGGCAATATGAACAGACAAGAGGAGCAAATGGTTCGGGGTCAAGGGCATCCATGCCACCTAGACATAGTTTTCATAGAAGTGAGAGGACCGAAAGGAGGAGGAAGACTAGACATTATGATGCCACATTAGACCAAGACCCCTCCCTCTTCAAGCATCAAGACATCTATCAAAGAAGCATTCCATATATGTTTGCTGAAGGTAAAGAAGGCAGTAAGGAGGAGGAAGCTAGGTTGGCAATCAACAAATTCATGCTCTACAACAACATTACAGCCAATGTAGCCAAAACACCATACTATTAGGGGATGATCAATGCAGTTGTTAGGGTAGGTGTAGGGGTTAAAGGCCCAACAACTTGGGAAGTAATGAATAAATATTTATCAAAGGTAAAGCAGGAGGTGGAGGAATACATTGGTTCATTAAAGGAAAAATGGAGCACATATGGTGTTACTATGATGGCTGATGGATGGACTGGTCCTACTAGATAGTCCATCATTAATTTCATGTTGAGCTGTAATGGAAAGACATCCTTCCTTAAGCCAATGGATGCCTCACATGAGATCCAAGATGCTGACTACCTTTACAAGCTTCTTAGGAAGGTGGTCCTCAAGGTAGGGCTAAAGAATGTTATCCAAACTGTCACAAATAACGGTGCTAACTTCAAAAAAGCTGGTGATATGTTGATGAAGAAGAAGAGCAGCAGGATCCACCTCTTTTGGACACCATGTGCAGCACATTCGATTGATCTTATGTTGAAGGACTTGGGGAAAAGAAAGTCAATCAGTGCTGTGGTGGACAGGGCTAGAAGGGTAAGTAATTTTATTTATAACCATGGTTATGTGTTGAAGATGATGAGGAACCACTGTAAGGGTGATCTAGTCAAACATGGATTGACTAGATTCGCCACCAAATATGTAGCTCGGAAACCTTCCCAGAAGAAAATGGTGGGTCTACGGCACATGTTTGCAAGTGAGGAGTGGTTTAATTGGCATGGATCTAGCCATCCTGATGCAGTACTAGTCCAACAAACCATTGCTGATGATTCCTTTTGGAGGCAGCTGAATAGGACAGTGGGCATTATAGAGCCTATTGTGTTTGTTTTAAGGATGGTGGATTCGGAGAAGAACTCTACAATGCCCCACATATATGCTGCCCTCCAGCAAATGAAAGAGTTGGTTAGAGTTGCTGCCCCTAGCTCCTTCAAATTCTACGAGAGGATCATCGATGATAGATGGGAGACGCACTTGATGCCTCCTTTGCACTTGGCTGGTGAGTCACTTTTAAGTCTTTAAGTTTTTGTTGTATACTTTAATTGACATTCTTAATTTGTTATAAGTTATAACTAATAATTTATAAACAAGTAAACAACCAAATCACTAACCAAATTTTTTATTTCCACCTTACTACCTCAACCCAAAGTACCATTACAAGAATGATCTAGGGCTTAATGTAAGGTTGATGAATGCGGTGCAAGACGTGGTGGAGAAGCTTGTGTCAAATCCCGTCATGCATGGGACAATTAATGTAGAGGTAAGAACTTATTCATATGTTTCTTCAACTTCTTGCATTAGTGCATTAAGCATATACATAATACAATAATTGAAGAATTGCTGTACAAATCAGGGAGTTCAGGGATACCTCTGGGAGTTTTGGAAAGCCTTTTGCTGTTGCAATTAGGCAAAAAAATGATCCTGGTAAATAGTCCATTATTATAAGTTTATAACTCTGTAAATGATAACTGATAAGTTATATAAATATTAGGATTTACTTGCCTAATGCATTCTTATTTTTGGTTATGCAGCTGACTGGTGGGAGCTATGTGGAACTAGTGCGCCAAATCTCAGGGACATAGCAATTAAAGTAATCTCACAGACTTACTCATCCTCTGGTTGCGAGAGGAACTGGAGCACCTTCTTGCTCATCCATAGTAAGGTACAGAACAGATTGGGGAGTAAGAGGCTCAAGGACTTAGTGTATGCGCATTACAACATGAGATTGAGAGTAGGGCATATACAAGATGATATAGATGACGAAAATCGCGAACCGATTGAGTTGACTGATATATTCCACGAGCCCCCCGCAGAAGATGAGGAAGATGATGTCATATATCAGTGGGTTAGGGATTGAGGTGGCCCAGTGCTGGATGGGCCAAGAGGGCAACCGGATCTTACCATTATTGCTGCTATGGGCCCAGATGTTGTGGCTGAGCACGTGTCTTCTGATAAGGGTCAGGCTGCTGTAGCAGCATCAGAAAGACCACTATACCATTTGTGGAGCCACCTGGTCGACTTGAAACAACTGCGGTGACATCTAGTAGTGGGAGTTCAGATGATGCCGATGATACCAGAGAGTCAAGTGGCCTAAGTCAGCCATCAAGTCATGGAGGCATTCAGGTTGATGGAGTTGCCGGTGGAAGTCAAGGTCAACAAAGGGAGTCACCTCCACCAGGTGCGAGTTATCCGACACATGTGAGCCACAGTTCCCCTATCTCTCAGACTTATACTAGGAGTAGGAAGAGCAGATCAAACCAGGGGCAAACGAATGATGATGCGAGCATTGCAGGATCTTGAATTGAACATGGGAAGCATGAGCTTAGATCATGGTCACAGTGATTCACAACAGAAAAGTTTGAACTGTTGGCAATCATCGGGGTACCTATACGGGGATCACAACACCGGGTATTCTTCTTATGGAGATCATGCTATTCCTCAAGACCCTGCACCTGGAGAGTACGCATATGGGAGTGAAGGTGGGTCCCCTACCCATATATTCAACAACAACACGAACAACAACATCAATGGCCCTTTCACCCTTCCACGATTGACGGTTATCCCAGAGTGCTATTCCTCAAGTATTCTGACATGGAGACATATCAATTCCATATAAACCAATATGTGACATATTACAGTGATGGGTTGACTTGGGACTTGGGAGTCATATGTGGCCACCGTTCAGAATCAGTTGATGCAAAATGCTGAGTGATACTCTTATAGTCTTATTGTCTTGTAGTCTTGTAAGTTGTAAGTTGTAACTTTGTAAATTGTAAATTGTAATCTTGTTACTCTTGTACTCTTGTTAGTCTTGTGACTTGTGAGTTGTGATTGTGAACTTATGGATTATGATTTATGACTTACTAAAAGTCTAAAACTTCTTATGGTTGTAAAATTTTGAAGACATTAAAGTTCTTTGATAGTTTGATCACTTGAATACTTGATGTGTAATGTTAATGTATTTGATACTTGATAGTTGATTTTTGAATTACTTGATATCTTTACATTACATGTTGTCTAACCTTGCATTTCACAGAATTTCGGTTTTACACATAGGGTAGACTTAGAAGACATACTTAGGGTTATTTTCTCACAAATCTAAGGCCACCAATGTGTTCAAAAGGCCTTAAATAGGCTAAATATCAAGTTTCAACCCAACCGGGGCCCTAAAACCCACCGAAATTACCCCAGAATTTTGGTAGATCTCGACTGAGATGGCGACCGAGATCTCGCTTTTTTTGAGTGTCAATATCTCACTCGAGAGCGAAATCTCCCACCATGCACCCAGCCCCCTTCACCCACTCTTTCCCACCCATGCAAGGATCCCCCACCCCTGCCCCTGCGCACCATCTTTTCCCTTCCCCCTTGCTGCCATGACCTGGAAGCAGTCATTCCCCAACCCCCCGACACCTTCTGCACCCTCCCCACCCCTCTCCCTATCCTGCAGCACCTCCCCTTCCTTTCCCAACCCCTTCATCCCCCCTCTACCTGCTTCTTCCCTGCGGCAGGAGTACCCCTCCCCTGTTAAACCCCTAATCCCCACCCTTAATTTCCTCTAAAACCCAAAACCCTAGCTATTTTAAAATTTCCGCACTTCATCTTCTTCTCTAATTTTCTGCAATTCATCTTCAACCTCTTAACCTAAACCCTAGTTCATCCTAAACCCTCACCTACACTCTAAATCCATCAGAAACAGATCTGAAACTACAAAGCAGCAATAACAGTCCATTCTCCCATCTAACTGAAATCCCAAAACCCTAGAAACTGATCTTGTTAAAAATCAGATCTGAAATCAGCATTTACAGCAAGCTTTCAAGTGCTTAAACCACCCTACATATCCTAGAATACTAGTTCTCTTTGCTGGAAGATTCTGGGCAGCCCTTAGTTTTAGGGAAAATCAACAACCCTAACCCTAAAACTGGGTTTACATCATCTCTTTTAGGATATCCACCATATTTATGTGTATTATGCGGCGAATCCCTAAACCTTCTTCTTTTTCAGCACCACATTCCATGACAACAAACAAATATTTCTTTCCATAGAAGGACCAATCCAGGTAAAATTGGAAAAAATTGACTCTAGTTTAATTCACATTCCTAAGCAGCCCAAGATACCATGCTAGTATATGTAGCAATCTTGAAGCACAGAGGAGAGTAGTGTGTCCGATAGTAATCTAGCTTTCTATCCTTCTAAGTGTTCTTTATACTTGATCCCGAATGGCTGTGCAGTCACCAACAGAAAGCCTTCCTGAAAAAGGGGGAATCCCAGGATATCTAATACATAACTTGGTTTTAGAGAAATCCATTAATTACAAAAGTTGGAATTTGCTGTTCTGGGTGAGGACCCCTAGAATATTACAGGATTTAGCCTTACAGAGTTGCAACCTAGAGAGGGAAGCAAAGTTAGTAAAAGCCCCGCATACTAGCCATAATTGACTCTCGGTTCTCCTTTACAAAGTTCAACTCATCTATGAACATTGGACAGGAAATGCAAGCAGTCCTGCATCTAGAGAACAACAATATTTGCCCCTCTGCCTCCAATCTTTTCATAATCCCTAAGAAGATCTCCATAGCCAGGTGAAAAGAATAGGGCAAAAGTGAATCTCCTTAGCTCATCTACCTTCCTACTGAGGAGTAGCTTGCAGGGCTGCCATCAAATAGGATAGAAAACATTGGAGAGCTTATACAAGCCTTCATGCAGCCCATGAACTTGTTAGGGAATCATTCTTTCCATAACTTCCATCAAGAACTTCCTATTGAGTCAGTCATAAGCTTTGTGTAGATCTACCTTCAACACTGCCGAGGGAGAGGCCGCCTTTTGTTTCTCTCTCACAAATCACAATAACATGGCACATTGGGAGTTATCAACAATCGATTATCCTCTGATGAAGTCATAGGCTTTGTGTAGATCTGCCTTTAACACTGCCGAGGGAGAGGCCGCCCTTTGTTTCTCTCTCTCACAAATCACAATATCATGGCACATTGGGAGTTATCAACAATCGATTATCCTCTGATGAAGGCGAACTGGTTTTCACTAACAAAATCTCCCACCACCCACCGTATAAGGATCTTCTTGTACAATAGATTACACAAAGCAACAAAGCCTATGCCCTACAAAGATACCCACATCTACACCCTTAGGATCCAGGGCGATGAAGGCTGCATTAATTGATTTAGTCCTTGAGCTCCTCCCCTACAATCTCCCATTAGGGCTTATAGACTTGGCCCCAATACCATCAGGCCCAGAAGCCTTAAAACTCCTTCATCCCAAATATGACCATTTTTTCAACCACCTCCTTTGAATTGAACTTTTCTAGGTTCTAACCAACTGTAATGGGTATCTGACACCCCTCACCATTTAAGGGAAAATTTCATGGACGACTACCACCATCCTCTACATTAGAACCAAATCTTTGAAAAATAGCTATTGCCTCCTCCTTAATTTCCTTCAGGTCTCCAATGAAGTTCCGCAAAAGGTTTTTAGCAGCCTATTTCTGTAAGGAAGAAGCTGTTATTCCCATCACCAAGCTAGAGCCACTGCAACTAGACTTCTCTTGTAGAAATTTTTCATCCACCTGTAAAGCTGCCCAAAACTTGTTTTTCCCTTCCTTTTGCTTTCTAGCAGGTAGTCATCAATAGGAAGCTTGCTGATAAGATGTTGGATGTGCTATTGATTGGTCTTAGCTTCCTTTACTGCTTGTGTACATCTCTGAAGCCTTCTTAATTTCAAGTTTCCCATCTCTTTCTCGAAATTGGATATCTCGGCAGAAAAGTCAGTGAGAGAATTTGAGCAAACATTTACTCATAAGTCAATAACAATTTATTGATAATCGAGCTTGGTGGTCCCAAGTATGGAAGAAATTGAATGGTTAACGACCCGAGTTGTACTCCTCCAGGATCTTCAAAAGAACTCGGATATGGTCTGACAAACAAGGCTCTAAGAAGTCAGCCTCAAACACCTTTAGTTTATCACTCCACTCATTGTTTATCAGCATCATGCCAAGCATAGAGCAAACCATGTTTTCCCCTGGTTCAGGAAAGAACTGGGTTAACCAAAGTCAAACCAACCTGCTAGGTATGGGTTCAATATGACTTCCCTTCATCATTCTTGATTCAATATCAACTCTGCTCCTCTTCTGGTGCGAAGAAGGCCTGAGCATTGTGGTTCGGTTCAGGAGAAGCTCCTCAACTCTCGTTGTAGGACCAAAAAGATGGACCAGCTTGCCTTTGCCAGAATTTGTGTCAAGGCCCCCAATCATCAGTCATCACGATGGTTAATGAAGACAGGTTCCCATTCAAGCAGTCTGTTTGCCTGCTGACTCCCATCTCACTGCTTGAGCTGCTGTTTCTTTGAACATACCTCTGTAGAATGCTCCTCCACCTGGTGCTACCATAGACCTGCTTCCCAAGTTGCTTGTCACCAAAGACACCACTCTTCAGTTATTGGCCTCTGCTAAACCCTTGACTCGTCTAGTCCTAAGGAAACCATACTAGTAGATCCTCTCAAAATCCAACGTAATCTTTATATTGATCATCAGCAATCCATCTCATCCCTCCACCAAAGACCTCCTTGGTTCCTCGCTCCCTCTTATAACCCGCCTATCAACTGTGGTTCTAGTTGCCACGAGAGCCCCTTTCGATCTCTGCTCAAGACCATGACTGTGCTACCGGCCTCTCATTGCCAGAGAATGATGGTCAAAACAGCTTCCCTTGACCCTGTGCATGGTGGGAGATCTCGCGAGATATCTCAGTTTTTTCATAAACCGAGACGAGATCAAGGGCGAGATCTACAAACTGGGATATCTCGCCCCAAATCTCGCCATATCTCGCTGGAACTCTCAATTTTTGCCCAATTTTTTGCGGATTTCAGCCAAAATTTCACTTGCAACTACTCTTAGCACATCTACAACATCAATGGAAGCTCAATCATCCTCTACTTGTCTTATGAACTTATGCGTTAATGACTTATATAGAACTTCTAACGGTTGTATACTTTTATCACTCTATTCTAGAAAGTCAAGATTGTAATACTCATATGAATGTTATCTTGATGACATTTAAGTTATTTGATGTATTTGATACACTTGATTTTCATTTATATGCGTTAATGGTTTTATATTACATGTTATATAACCTTGCATTCTCTAATCCTACAGCATTAATGGTTTTATTTTACATGTTATATAACCTTGCATTCTCTAATCCTACAACATTTCGGTTTCACACAATGGGTAGACTTAGAAATCATACTTAGGGTTGTTTTCTCACAGATCCAAGGCCACTAGTGTGTTCAAAAGGCCTTACATAGGCTAGATACCAATTTTTAGCCCAACTAGGACCCTAAAACCCACTGAGATGGGCTACCGAGTTGACGCCCAAAAAATGGCATATCTCGACCAAGATCTTGCCGAGATGGCCGAGATCTCGGTTTTTCATGGGTAGCGAGATCTCGCTCTTACCATGACCCTGTGCCCTTCTATGGACGTGCCTACACCCCATGTGAGGTTCATGTTGCCTCTGCTGCTACCCATTCTCCTTCAACAGTGACCTCCTCCTACCATTCCCCCAGTCTCCCTTCCTCTGGTTCACTACAACACCCACGAACCTAATTTGTTCTAACCTTCAATCCTCACAGCCAACATCTCTCTCTTTAGTCACTCCACAATCTCCTGAGATCTCTTAGACTCCTCCAACTTCTTCTGCCCCGCAATCTCATAAGATCTTTCAAGCCCTCTTGCATCTTCTCTCCCACCCCTTTTACCCTTCCCAACTAATCCCTTCGAGAGGGTCCCACTAAGCCCTGGCCAGACCACTCCCTACTTGCTAATAACCCTCATCACTCCTCTCATGCTGGGCTATCACTCAGCCAAGCCAACTCCGTCACTTGTGATGCAGGTCCAACACTGAATTGGCTTATTTTCCTTTGAGTTCACCTTAGGACTAATAGATTTGGGGGATGGACCTTCGTTTCATATCTTTATGTGGTCATGGGCCTACTCGATGGGCCCATAAGTTTAGTATCTAGGTCAAGTATGAAGATATGTTAGTTGTTAGGTTTAAATTAAGTCAAGTCTATTGAGAGTGGTATACATTAATTAAATAGATGTTATAAGGGACCTTATACCCAGAATTTGTATCCACTCAAGTACTGGAACCTTATGCTACCCCTTGGATAACAGACATGTGTCCAGTTTTAATCCTAGGTGACCAATTTTCCAATCTTTAACTCTAGTTTCTTCTCTCTCATACCACTAACCCGAGTCTCCATCCTTTCACTCCACTTTCACCCTTGTTGGCTCCGGCAGTACAGTGGATAACGCCTCTGGTCTTAACTTTTACTGACTTCGTCGAGGTGGTGACAGAGAAGACAGTAAGAGAACCTTTTCAGGTGGAGCTGCGATGGTAACAATGATGGGCCATGGCCGAACCCCACTACTCCAGAGGGCTCACATCCGGAGAAAACAGAGCAACTGAAAATGAAATTAGAACTCTCTTCTCTGGAAGATCAAAGGTTTCAGAGAGTAGAAGACCACCAGTTAATCCAGAATCATAGGTAATTATGTAAGGAGGGCATACCCATGAGCAATTTTTCGAATTGGGTTCGCAACCTCACGTCTGGATTGAACTTCAGAGCTATGAAGCCAGCCACATTTTCAGTTTTAGCAGCCTAGAATCTTGGCCTAAGACAACAATTTGGGGATCAAAATGTTTGAGGGGCTATGGTTTGGGAATGAACAGTTCCTGCAGGTTTAAGGTGAGTATCAGGGAACTAGACCAGATTACCTATGTCAATTAGGAAGGGGATGGTTGAGGTGGAGTTCCGAAACTGAGAGAAAGGAGTATCATCCATAGTTGTGAGAGCAAAGAGGGGTTTTCAAGAGAATAGAGCTTTGAGGATTATTCAAGTGTCGGCTATGGTTAAAGATGTGGAAGCAAGACGGGTAGCTTCTTCTGTGGATCCACTTGTGAAAAATCCATTTACTGAAAAGCAGCACTCTTAGTCTACCACTGCATTGGCCTGAGACGAATCATAGGTGGAGGGAAAAAAGTGAAGATTCTGCTGGAGCTGAAAAGGGAGAAGGTGACGGAGACAAGAACCGAGAGAAGAGAAAGAAGGTTTAGAAGGATGAGAAGACAAACCATGGTGAAGGGTTGGAAGAATTCTAACCCTAGGGTTAGAACATGACAAATGTCCATCATCTGATGGTGCACTTTATGGAACATGACTGTATCAGAACTTAAGCAGATAAAAATCCTTATCGGGGGCTTGATACGTAATAACGAGACAGTCCTTGTTATGCTAGTACTTGATACTAGAGTTATATTTCAATCTAGTTTTCTGCTCGAGTACAACTCTGAATGCAATTGTAAGGCCACAAATAAGCCCCTACACATGTAATATGCTGACAAGTTCAAATTATAAAGTTTTTATGCTCAGACTTGTATTTGCTTTGTTGTTCCATCGAGAAAAATGTTCTTAGCATTGGTTAGGAACCCTCCAAATGCATAAGATCAGGTTCTCTTGTTAAACCAAGCAGGGATTCCTCTATGCTTATGGATTTAGCCTGCCTTCAGATCAGTCAAACGATCTCCACAGCATTAAACAAGGCTCCTATATCCATGTGAGTGGCAGCCAGCATATCACATCCCCCTTGCATTTCACCTTTTTATTTTAGTTTTCTTGATTTTTTGTTTAGACACCAAATTTCCAAGTCAGGGCTACACCAATCTGACCATTGGAATTGACACAAACTTGAAAGAACATTTCCTCCATGTTAGCTCTACACTCCACCCCCCCCCCCCCACTGAAAAAAAATAAAAAATCATAGTTCCATTGAAGTCCTGTAGACCTATTGACCATAGAAGTCCTATAGGATTCAAGCTCCTCCTGAACTAAGGACTCTCAAGCCAGCCATCAGATATAGTCAATTTTTACACCGTGTCCTCTCTAGGATCTGCATTCCCAATCCCTTAACATTTTTATTCAAATCCAACCATCGGGAAAAACCCAAGGTACTCCTCTACAAACTAGTTTGAAAATCTGGATTGGGCTGATTCGTTTAAAGATCTTGGAACACCAGACCTCATTCAATTGAGGCTATCATCACCTTGCTGCCCCCTAATGCCTTCTGGGTCTTGGCCCTTGTTTCAAAATATATGCTGTCATTACATGACAAATGTGCAAGTTAGCATATTGGTTAACTTGTCATACTGTATGCAGGTTGTTGGGAGGTAGAACTTTCTCCAGAACTAATTTTTTAAGCCTGTATGACTTTTTAAGCATCACTAAGGTCCAACCATCCAATCAGGGTGATCTGGACAGCTGGATAGTACAAACTGTGCAGTCCATTGACCATTCAATAGTTTATAGATACCCTCAGTCAGCAGATATGCAGATTATCCATCCCCAGTGGCAGAAGATCCGAACAACAGTCCAACAATCCATGAAAAGTGAAAACAATGAGATGAGTCTGATACTGTCTTTGGCTCACAATCATAAACTTAAACTGAATCTAGATTGACCTATATGAATAAGCATATTCAATTGAATCAGAAACTCATACCTGGGGAAGCTCATTTTTTCGTTTTTCACCACCTTCACTTGTCGGGACATGCAATTGACTTGACATCTCTGTGTGTCCACCTTCTGGAAAGGTCGAAGGAGAAGCCTCACTTACTGTGGAGATGGCTCTGAATGAAAAAACCTGAGAAGAGATTAGAGGCTCAGAGATCCCTGGTGCTGTTTCCACACTCAACCTGTATAGTGCTTGACCTGCAGATGGCCTTACATCCAGTGGAACTCTACCATACTTCAACTTCTCTCCATTCTTTCCCGTCCTCCAAGCCACCATCTCCCCAGCATAAAAGGGTCTCAGTGGATGAAATTGGACCTGAAGAGCATCTTGTGGTAGAAGATCTTTGCCTAATAACCGATCCCTTCCACCTATAGTCCCAATTTCTCCTCTCTCAGACCCAAGTCTCAGCGTACTAACAACCATTTCCTCTAAATCTTCAGGGCAAGAAAACAATGGCCCAATAGGTAATGGGGTTGTCGACCCTAATACCTGGCTCACAACGATGGAAATAACATCCAAAATTGAAATATAATCAGGAGGTTTGGCAACTAAAATACAATTCTTTGACTGGTCAATAAAATAGAGAGTCCTATGTCCAGAACTGTCCTCCCACTCAGGTAAAATGGATTGCTTTGCCGCACGGGTAATGTCCAAGCGCTTAGGAAGTAGAATAAATGAAGTACGCACGCAGTGCACAAACTGCAACTTATCTGCAGTGTGCTTGAGTGAACTTCCTATCTGCTCCAAAGCAAGTTCTCTAGATGCAGGAATGTAACTGTTTATGCTATTGAGAACAGTCCACACAGAAAGCTGAAATGATCTGCTGGACAGCTTTTGTCTGACCATGGACAGTTGAACTGAATTGATTTCATCTAAAAACTGTAATTCCTGTTCATGATGTAGCTCCTGCAAAGAAGCAGATCAATGTTAAATTCATGATGAAAAAAAAGATTTAATATTGTAGAAATCTAATGATATTTATTGAAGCTAGATAAAGAAAGAGGGGGAAAAAAGAAAAGAAGGGCCACATCAATATATACCTCCACAACTACATCAGAGAGCTTCCTGATACCCAATGCTATACATATTCTCTCCGACAAATATGGGTGCACAAATCTTAGCCTTGAAGTGTCTATGCACCTGAGATACCTCAAACCATATGGGTCAATGTACACACACGAACTTGCCACAACAAGTCTGCAACCATCATCCGGAATTATCACATCTGACCAGGAACAATTTGACTTGTTTTCCTGAACAGAACCATTGCAGATAAAGTGCAAAATCTCCATAACAGCACGAAGTTCATTTGGATTTAGGCGCTGGTAACCACACGCTTTCTGGAGGTTCACCAGAAGGTCCTTTGCACAGGCAACTGACAGCACGTCTTGGAGCCCCAAATCCTTTAGAATCTTTACAAAAGGGAGATAAATAGTAGGAAGCTCAAAGGCAAATGGAGATAAGTTGACTGTCAGACGCACAAAAAGACAATTTGCTGTCACCAAGCGAGTGCCATTCGCAGCAGGCATGAATGCCACTTTCTGCAACTCCAATACATCTGTGAGAGAATGATGAAAGGAAAATAAGTGGGGAACCATAAAATTCAAATGCTGATCAACTAATTCATGTCATTGCTCAGCCTAATGAGTCATAACAAGGCCAAGGCAGACAAGAAATTCTTGACATTTATTGTGTCCATGGTATCATCCAGAAATATAGATGAAAGCAAAGGGAATAATCTGGTCATGCAGATTTTGGAAATCTCATTAGGTGATCAGGTAGCTATGGTCTCTGGCCATCTTTAAGCATCACATTCCAGTGCAAGCAAGATTCTGCAAATAAGAGGCTGGTGAGTAGCTACATAGGCCAGTACATATTGAGGCACAAATTCTCCATTGTAGAAGGGTGCTGCATTTCAGTTTTGGACAAAATTTTTGTTGTGGTTGTATTTTGGAACAGGTGAGGCTTTGTTTACTGCAGTCAATTCCAGTTTATATGGCCTTTTCTCACTTCGGTAAGATTTCATTCTTCAAATGAAAAAGAAAAGAATTACATTACAAACCATGAGAAACTATTATTGTGCCTCAATTTTAATGGGGATGAAAATACGTCTTTTATTTTGTGATTAGGCATAAAAAGAAACAGTATCCAGATTTAATAAGATACTGTTTAGATTGAATTCATTAATTAAAATGACTAAGTAAGTAGAAATACTCGCCCAACTCCAAATCTGAGGGAATGGGGATCATAAAAATATGATCACCATAGAGCAATTAAATCAAACAGATTAAAGAAAAAAGCTGACCCGAATCTGAAAAGGAACCCCAAATCTTATCGAGATACTTCAAGACCTCACAGGAAGCTTCTTCTATGGTCATCATGCCTGATGATATTGGCCAATGAGCAAGAGTGTCTTCACCACTATTTCTTCCTATAATCTGCCAAACATTTTATTAGTTATTAACCCCAACTAGGAGCTTGTATAATTGACAAGGGAAAGGAAGTAGGAACTATGTTTAGTACCTGTAAATGTTTCAAGACTGTGGAGAAAACTGGAGGGCTCCTCAAGTGGAACGCTCCCCAAGAATACTCAGGTGGAACAACACTCTGTCTGGAAAGAATAGGAGCACAACTCCAAGCTAAGGGCCAGTCCTTCAATAGAATAGCCTCATTATATGAAGATAGCACTCTTTTCCCCCCTTTCTTACCACCAATACTTGGAAAACCTTTTTCAGCTGGAATAAACGCAATCTTTCCAAGAGTATCGCAGAAACTATTGCCATAGAAGACAGCAAAGTTCGAAAATATAGCATCTAGGACAGACCCAGCTAGTGACCAAATTTCAAGGGGAATTTCATTCTGAGAAGAGAAGTCTGTCTCAAATTCATCAGCATCGTCTACACACTTAATGCATTCAACCCCAAGCGACTCTACCCTCCTTGCACATTCAAGTATAACATCCACTTCAGTTGCTGTTTGGAGACCTGTTTTTCTTAAAATGTGAAGCCACCCATCTGTAGTAAACCTCTCTCCAGGAAATTTTCTTTTCTCCCCAGAGAATACTAATGTCAGTAAAGAATCACCAGGATCAAATAAATTCTTTGGTTTAAGTAATTCTAAACAAGATTCTTCAGAATTTCTTACAAACTTAGTCTCCTTCAACACACTAATCACAGTGGGATCTAGCTGAAGATCTTGCCAATTTACATATAAATATATTAAAATATCCTCTTGCTCTGACTGGGCTTTATTTTCAAACCCAGGCAATGCAAATCTCACCAATATCTGTTGATCATGCAACTCAGGGACATCAAGAGCACGGAACAACATATTTCCACCAGTTTCTGCAGTATAAGAAAGGCAATGTTCATCAAGCGGCTGAAAGAATGAACCTGCAGAGATGATACACTGGTTTTGCCCATACAATTTGGTGTATGATCCTACAACCGTCTTATATATAGGTAGATCTCGCAAAACATCAAGCTCTTCTCTTTTGTAAGGGGTGCCACTGGAGGAAATGAAATCTGAAGCAAACAGGTTAAACAGATAATCCCGATCCGCATCTGCTAAAGAAGCAGGCTCAGAAAAATAACCAGCCTTTTTAGCTGCCAAAAGCTTGGAAGCAATCACCTGCCCTAGTGATTGGCCAGGCATGGGCAGACAATGACTTGGGGCAGCACACTCCAGGAAAGCTGTATCATATGCTGGTATAATGCACTGGTTCAGCAACGATAGTAATGAAGGGTGTCTTGATTTGACTACTTCAAATGCTAAAACATAGGACTGGACAGACTCAGATTCGGATGGATCTGTCATGTCAGGTTCCTCGCTACTCAATTCTGTGGCAATATTTAAGGTTGTTGAGCCAAGAACTGGTGGTATAAACACCATGTTATGTTCCCTCACACGGCATAATACTGGCCTACCTAGAAAAGCAGGAATTAGGGGCCAATCAGAGAAAAGTGACAGATCTCCTGATGAGCCATTAAGATTTTTCCAAAAGAGTCTTATCCATTCAGGAGAAGGTCCTCCCTCACCACTTGAATCTGCACGACTCTCCCATGAAAACCAGGGAGCTTTATTCACATTCATCACATGATTGACCCAATGCTCACTGAACAGTAACTTCATGTGACTTGCCAACAAGAAAGGTGAGAAACTCTGCAATTTCATCAACCTTTGAATAGTTTGGTTGGAAAATATCTCCTCCAAGATTGGTCTTCCCAAGCATTTTGGGTGGATAAATTTTGCTGCTAGTGGAAGCATCAGTTCCTGCTGCTTCTTGTCTGCAATCCAAAGTTCAGTAATGCCCAACCTTGTTAGATGTCTTGTAGCAGTTGGACATGGTATGCCTCTAAGTTCAGCAACAATATTCAGAAACTTCTGGTCAGCAGTAACATTTCCACTGCTATTATCTGAAATAAAGTTTCTCTGAACCATGGTTCCTCCAGCTATACCAAAATCTTCAACAACTCCCCTGCCAAAATCTAATAAAGCCTTCCCAAAATTTGTCACAACTTCCAATGCATCCGCCCCTGAATTTACAGAATCATGGGTAGATGACCAGAGAGGTTCACGCATGTTCAGATTTGATGCAGAAGGTACCATGCTGCTCTCTTGTACATGGCCTCCTCCAACAGAATCTAAGGCATTGTGCTCCATTGACATAGCAAAATTGGGTAAACTAGATGACTCCTTAAGCTGAATATCAGATAGAGAATACTCAAGAACATCTATATAAGTTTCAACCGACCGAAGCACAATGGAAGATGAAGAAGCTCTGAGAAGATCCCTGACCATCTTTGGCCTGATTTCTCTAACGGCAACCCCAACAGCCTGTATTTCAGTCACCAATTCCCAGGGTACAGAAAACACAGGATAATGTTCCTTGATGAAGCCACAAACTGTAGCAGGAGGCAGACTATCACCCACTCCCCCAGGTTGTGCGAGAAACATACCTTCATCTGCCTTGACCAAGTTTCCAGAGTAAAGTTGCCATACTGGAAGGCCAACAAGACGGGCATAGAAAGGTCTTATTACCTGCTTGATTATGCAATCCCAATCAGCTTTGAACATTTTTAGCAAGTTTGGGGTAGTAGCATCATCATGTTGAATGGATGAATGCTGATTAGACCTTGGCCAGAACAAATAAATCCGATCCGAATAAGCCTGTAAAAGTAGACTAACTGAACGTACTGAAGCTAACTCAATAGATGAATTTGAAGGGTCCCTTCTGAGCTTCTGCATTTCCAACACCATTTCGACATAAGAATCACGAACACAAGACATAAGTTCACGGTTCCAAGACTCTATTAAATGAATTCCAGCATCATGCTGTGCCTCAGTGGAAGCTATCATCTCTTGGTATTTGAATAGGTAGCGACCCCGATTATGACACACAAGGAAGCATCCAATAGCAGTGACAGGCATTGGTAGATCCCCAGAAAGAGGAAGAGGTGATAATATGCAACTTGATGAAAAAGCACTAGTAGGCTGTCCATTCCGAGAGATGTGTGCTGCAACTCCAGCAACTGGAGTTAAATTGTATGCCAGATATTGCCTGGAAAAGTAAAGAACAATATTATAATAACAAATGCGTTTGAGAGGAGAAAGACAAATTTCAAGACTGTGAGGATCTAAAAGAGTATACGTGCAACTTGTTTATAAAATTTAATCTTGTATCATATTTATACAGTGCATATTGAACATTACTAACCAAACAAGATTTATACCAGTATCACTCTCACGACAGTAAGTCAAGAATAAATGATGAAAATATCCCTTCCTGATTTGACCTCTGGAGTGCTCCCACATAAAATGAATTTTAAAAGTTACTGGTCAAGTAAAGTGAAATATCCATGTTACAGGAAACAAGGTAGAGGATATCTATGTAACTGATTAAAGAATCAATAAGCCATTTAATCAATAGCATTCTTTTAGACACTGCAGAAAACTGGTCTGCGTAATATCTGAACAAATATATGCATATAGCCCCAATTCTTCATCAAAAACTCCCACCTCTTTTGCTCAAAGACAAAACATAATAAATATTCTTCACACTTGAATAAAAAGTTCTCGAACAAATAAAATAATTATGGGTTGACATACCTTTAAAGCAAAAGAATCTAACTGCTTTCTGGCAGAATTTGTTCACAGATCTCCATATACAGTATAATAGGCAAGCTCAAGGTATATCAGAAATGATACACACAAAACTGCACATTGACCAGATAAGGATGACAAAAATATAGTCTATTTGTCAATCCATGAAACAAAGACACAGCCACCCCTTCAGGAAGGTGGCTCATCATCCAAGGGTAATCCCATTGGATGACTCTTACCATTCAATGGAGTTACTTCTGACAATGCAACTGAATGACTAATCCAATAATTCCAGTCACACTGTTGCAGTGAATTACAATCTATTCCGGTGAAAAGTCAAAGTTTAATATTTATTATTTTGGTTTCAACACAACAACAAAATGAAATGATATGTTAACTAGGGGGGAGAAGCAGACTCCTGGGAAAAGGACTTTGAGGACATACATCTGCTGTTGTTACAAGAGACCACTACACCACACCTTTACCATTACAAGAATAATCCCCAGAACCAAAGCCTAGAACTCCACTGCTCCATTACCCCGTAAGGATCTCTCTCTTGAAGAACCTAAAGCCTTTCAAAAGGGTGTCAGAAAATTCACTGATCCCATATACCATGTTGTCTCCCTTGACTCTCTTTTACCTTCTAATTGTAGTTTTGTTTCTCCCCTTTCTTCAATACGTATCAAATAGGAGTGGTAGGAAGCTTATGCAGATCCTAAGTGGAAGACAGCAATGTTTGGAAGAAATGAAAGCACTAGACAAAAATGTAATTTGGGAGCAAGGAAGAAAATTCGACCGAAACAGGAATTTCGACCTTGGGCGAATTGAGTTTTTCCCTTTTGAAAATTGGAACTTCAATTTCGGGCCTCATATGGACTCAAAATGATTTGGATTCTTGTATACTACCTATTTCAAGCATAATAAACACAATGGAACTAGTATTTTGTAAAAAACAAAACTATTGAAAATTTATCATTCAATTATACTAACAAATGACTGGTTCCGACAAGTGCAAATTGTATTGCATACATGCATAGAATCAACAACATACATGAATTGTTTGGTAGAATGGTTACATATACAACAAGTCAACAAAATAAAATGACCGACTAGATCAAGTGATGGTGTCTCAAATATATTAAGCTAAAGCCTATATATCATATATACATAAAATAAAAATACATAATTTTAGAAAATTATTATTAAAATAAAAAATGAAAAATGGTAGCAAATAATAAAAGATAAGTTTAACAAAACACAATTATAGATCATAGTCCTAGGCTAAACATATATTAATTTCAAGGCAATACAAGATCATTTAAGGCATGAACAAAACAAAAATAAAAAAAGGGGAAGTTTGGAACTCTTGGGTGTGGCTCATGCTTCATATTCTATTGTTGTTGGAGGTTCCTTTGTAGCTGTTGTGGCTTAGGAAGTGTTTGGAGGCAAAGAATGAGCAAAAGTGGTGTTTGAAGGCAAAGGAGTGGTGAAATTAGGTGAAAATGGGACCAGAAATCAACAAAAGCTAAGGAAAAACAAGTTGGAATGCTGATATGTGGGGCTTTTGGGGGGGGGGGTTGGTGGGGGGTCCCCCCCAAAGCATTCACTACAACCTTCGGAATTGACTATCAGGAGACTTTTGCACCTGTTTCAAAGCTGCAAATCATCAGAGTATTATTTGAATGTGCTCCATATTACTTGAATGTGTTGTAAACTTGGGATGGGATCCCCAGTAGTTAGACATGAAGAATCCCTTCTTACATAGATAGAAAAGAAGAAAACTATATGGAAATTCCCCCAGGTTTCGGCTAAAGCAGTCACTAGGAAGGAAGAAGGGAAAAAATGACTCAAAGCATAGTCAAACTGATTGATGATTTTATGGATCTATTTGACACTAAAATACATGGATGAAAAGACATTATTCTTGACCCAACGAGGGGAAAACCTCCTATATGGTTCTAGGGGGCATTGTTCATATATATCTATCCCAATAAGCCATCTATCAAATCGTTCAGATGGATGTTACAACCCAAAGAGAAGGAAGAGATTTTTGGAAATAAGCATGGTTTGGTAGGTTCCACAAGGCTATGGTGTCAGACTATCAATAGGATTCAAGCAAAGTAATGTTGACCATAGCCCATTCATTAAAAGGATAAGTCTCAAGGTGATTATTTAAATTGTCTATGTCGATGATATAGTTGTGAAAGACAATAATGGTGAAGAAATATTGAAACTGAAAAAAATTCCTGAGTTATGAGCTTTTTTTTTTATGAATAAATAATTACATTAAAAGAAACAAGAGAACAAGATCTTCAAGTAGAAGACCGAAACGAAGAACTAAGACCTCAGGAGACAACAATAAGCTTGTTCCTTGGGGTATCATCAACTGCGGGATAGGGAACAACTAACAATCTAGATGATACATCAAAATAAAGGGCATTCCAAATCCTATCTATAGAGCGGGATTTGGAAGTCCATCTCCGAAGGTTGTGTTCCCACCAAAGGTGGTGAATGGATGCACAATATACTAGCTTACTAATCCGATCGCAGATGGAGGTGCCTGAAAAGTTTCTCAGAATCCAAGACCAATCATGGGTAAAACCAAAGGAACGTCTCGAACGGGGCCAAATGGAAGCCAAGGCTTTTCTCCAGATAGATCTAGAGAAAGAGCAAGAAAAGAAAAGGTGCTCAAGGTCCTTCGAACCACTCCAACAGAGGATGCAATTGGGGTTTACGAGGATGTGGCGGCTAATGAGGAAGGATTGGGTAGGGAGAGCATGGTTAAGGGCCCTCCAAAGGGTAAGGGAATGATGAGGGATGAAGCCTTTGAACCAAACCAAGGGGGGTCAAGGGGGTTTTGGGTTGTGGGCTCTGAGGATATTCCAGGCTGAGGTTGTGGTGAAGGTTTTAGTGGGGGAGGGAAGCCAAATGGGGAGTCATGAGTTTGAATTCAAGGATCTAGAAAACCAAAGAAACTTTTTAGGGATTGAAGTTGCTCTTCTCTGCTAAAGGTGTATTCATATCCCAAAGAAAGTATGTCCTATACTTGTTATTTGAACAAGTTTATTGGGCTGTCATCTAAGTGATACTCCTCTTGAACTTACTACACAGCTCAAGGATTAAGAAGGGGAACCTGTTGGTAAAGGTCATTAGACAACCTATGTCATATATGATCTGACATTGCTCACCAGTTAGGATTGTGAATTGTTCATGCATGATGCAAAGTCCAATCACATCTCTGATCTTTTGATATTCTTCGTTATCTGAAATCAGCTCCAGGCAAAGGTGTTCTGTCCTCACGTGATCATCTCTGTAATGAAGCCTACACTGATGTAGGATCACATGATCGGAAGTTCAGCTCGGGATACTGTACTTTGTCAGAAAAATCTAGTCACTTGGCGTAGCAATAAGCAGTGTGTTGTTGCAAGATCTAGTCATGAAGCAGAATTTCGAGCTACGGCTCAAGGGGTTCATGACCTATTATCACTACGTTGTCTACTTGAGGATCTTGGTTTGCAAGTATCCCTTCCTATGATGCTCTTGTGAGTTGTGACATTGTGACAATAAAGCAGATATAAGAATTGCCCATAATCCAATACAACATGACATGACTGCTCATTGAATGAGCAATTCAAAAAGAGATCACGGATCAAATCGATATTGATATACTAAGCATATGTTGATACAAGTATTCAGGTGATCCCCTATCAAAGAGAAGTTGGAAAGCGGCATAATGTGTATGCCATTTGTGAAGTCTAAAGATCAAGTAGCAGCTTTCTTCACCAAACGGTTACCCAGACATAACTTTCATCCCTTTTTGACCAAGTTGGGCATGTGTGATATCTATCCAACAATCTCCTAGAGGTTTTGATGCTCCCTCAAACTTTATTTGGTATTGAAAAAGTGTTGGAGCAATGGGTTTCATAGATGTTTCAACAGTTGCACTTAATTACTTGCTAGTGTACAATTAAAGGTTTTTCGTCACTCCTAATTCATATTTTAGCTGTTCTAATAGAAATTTGGGTACAGCTTGGTGTACACTAGCAACCTTTGATTAGAAAAGAAACCACTATTTTGGGCATTTGTCTTTTATGATCTTAATGCTCCAATTTAAAGATCCATTAATTATGGTTTCCTTGAAGTTTTGGACCAAAATATAGCCATTTTACCACCAAATGGTCAAATGAAACACATACACAGACATTTCAGAAATGAAAATCCCCCCCCCCCAACTTCCAATTGAATGTCCGGCTTCACTGAGAAGTAGAAAAAACTTTCTACTTGTAAGGATGTTTAGTAAAAAAAGTTAACTCTCAGCCTGACAAAATGGTGGGCCACTATGATAAGGGCCAACAGCATTATACGAATGGATTACAGGATAGTAAGTATATTTTAACATACAGAAAGCATATAGAAAGCAATTTTTATTTTTTTTAATTGGATATACATAAAACACCTAGCTGATCATGTTATGTAATAGTGTCCATGGTGCATACACGAGAAAAATAAAGAGATTTTTAATGTTATGAAGACACACCTATCAAGGGCCATATTTCTTGATTGACCAGATCCTAGGGAAAGCACAACAAGCCACTTGTCAACACTTTTAGTTCCTTTGTGGAACATGTTAACGTCTATAGTGTGCATTTTGACAGCAGCACTTGAGCTACTAAATAACCTTGTTATCTGAAACTTCCTCCACTTCTTGTCTGCAAAAGGATTCCTCATAACAGCAGATGATGGATCAATATAAAAAGAATAATCCTGACAAGGGTGCTTGTTTCCTTCCTCCCATGTTGAAAGTGATACCTGAAACATAGTCAACAATATGCATGGCAGTTTGAAATTAAATCTGACACTTAAAGAAGCACACGAGATCAATGTGAAACATCCTGAGTCTGATTAAAAGAATGCACCATTAGCACTTTTCCGCTCACACGGCATCCCCCGGCCCTTCCTTTTCCCTTTGCTACTAGTCAAAAAGATAACTTACAAAACAAGTTTGCTGACTTTGTTTTCCACATACTTTTCATGTAAACCTACTTTTTTCCAAAGTATTGTTTGATATAGTAGATTTGGGAAACCATACTACATAGGTATTTCGATTTTGTAACATGGGAATGCTTTTGTTGCCATGAGGTGGACTTGGATAGACAAGTGGACCAATGTGCTGAAGAGATCCCACACCCACCACGTCTTGGGTCAAACTCCAGCCAAAAGAAGTGTGGCAAATGGTTGTTATACATGACTGTCATTTTACCATGGCATTACAGAACTTAAAATAAGCTAAGCTGTAATGTTTGTCTGAGAGTTACCAAAACAGTTATCTGGTTCCAAATTGTATTAGTATCTCCATTGGAGTCCCATTTCCCTTGTTTGACCAATTAATTAGAAAATCATTTAAAGGAATCTCCTTTTAACTCCAGCACCTTATCCTGAGGTAAATAAGCTACCTTTCTTACGATTCAGTGTAATGAAAATGTATCCACGGCCAGTAATCTATGTTGTCTGTTTAGGCTCTCTGCTGTATAACCTTACAAACTTACAGTCCATAGAAAAACCATTGGAGCTTCTAGTTAGAAAAGCCATTTGGCTAATACGATACTCACTTTAGAAGGTAAATATACACTGCTCTCTCTTTTCAAAGTATGTGTTTATGATAGAAAAATCATAAGCCACACCAAAATCTAAAACTGATTATCTCCCCATTCTTCTCTCCAAAATCATATCCTTCATTTACACCTTCATCACATCCACTCTTTCTCCAAACATGTCCATCCAAACCATTATGATAATTTTCCCTAACTAAAACCTTGCATTAATGAATCCATGTATTACCAAAATTGTAACTTAATACTTTCATCCAGTCCCTATTGGGACGCACTTTCTCCAACAGAGGCTTGACAGCTATGATCCTATCACCATCTTTTTTTAAATCTGTATCCGATACTAATAACCTTAGATACTTATTTAATAATGTTGTCAAACAAATATAATTAATCTATTAATTATTCGGTCAAGTAAAAAATATAAAATGGAATGACATTGTTTTGCAGCAGCATCTTTCTTTGTGGAGATTACCACCTACTACCTGGCTCTTGTGATGCAGCCGTTGGAGCCTGGAGGTGGTGACTTTTGAGACAATGACTACTTACTACTACTGACATTATTTCATTGGTGCCTGTGATATTCTTGTTGCTGCTATGCTTGTGGACACAGCTCTTGTTCGCTATCATCTACTTTTCTTCTTTTGCATGATTCATACAACATAACGACATGAAACCTGGTTCTTCCCCCCATGATACAGTTGTTTGGCTCCCTTCCACCACCAAATCCTTCACCACATCCTCAGCCTGGAACCTGGTTCAATCCCCCTTCCCTTTCCCCCCTTGGCCCCCCTTGGTTTGGTTCAAAGACCACATTCCCCGTCATTCCCTTACCCTTTGGAGAGCCCTTAACTTAGCTCTACCTACCAGGCCTTCCTTATCTCCCTCCATATCCCTGTAAATCCTAACTGCATCCTATGTTGGAATGGTACCGAGGACATTGAGCATCTGTTCTTTTCTTGCCCTTTCTCTAGTTCTCTTTGGAGGAAAGCCCTAGCCCATATTTGGCCCTGCTACCGTCGCTCATTTGGGTTTGATCATGACTAGTCTTGAATTTTGAGTAACTTTTCAGGAACTTCTATTTGTGACCGAATCGGCAAGCTTGTTTTTGGTGCCATGGTTCATCATTTGTGGTGGGAGCGTAATCTCAGACGCTGGACTTCCAAATCCCGCTATCTTGACTCGATTTGGAATGCTATTTATTTTGATGTATCTTCTAGGACTATCTATTTATTTTGATGTATCTTCTAGGACTATCTCTTTCCCCCATCCCCCAGTAGTTGACTCCCCAAGGAACAGGCTTATTGTTGTCTCCTGGGGACTTAACTCCCAATTCATTTCTCCTCCTTGACCTTTGGTCTTCTTGTTATTTGGTGCTTCGTTCCTTTAATTTAATTATTTATTCATCCAACAACAACAACAACAACAAAAAACAAAAAAAAAACGACATGAAGATCATCTACTGAAGTTACTGATGATTATCTGAAAGTTCTCTCAATGTTTACTGGTATCTATTATTTCCTTTTGTGCTCAAGACTGGCATGACCCTTAATATTTGTTCTTGTTGTTCTTGTTCCAAGCTTGAGTTTTTCCATATGCATACTCCAGCTCGAGGACATTAAGTTTACCAAAGCTAGTTACCACTTTAGGGGTACATGACCCATATGTACCATGGGGTTAAACAAATCATGATTTAACTGCATGACTAAATAATATAGATATAGCTTTCTATAATCAATATCTCTACATGTGATCTGTTGGGAGATTAACTTTTATTTAATTTACCTTTTTTACTTTATAAATTTCTAATTCACTATAACTAATGTCCCATGTTCTTTATTTAACATAGGGCTGCAATAGGGTCAGGTTGGGCTGGGTATTTTACAACCCTGGCCCTGACCCTGACCGTGGCCCTACTGGGCTGGGCGGGGCTGGACAGGGCCAGGTTAGACACTTAACCTCTGATCCTAATCACAAAACAATAAAACAACACATATTTCCATATTGTTGCCCTACTTCTACCAAAACTAAACTACAAGATAGTAGGCTCAAGCCGAGCCAACCCTAGGCAAACACTCAACCCTGACCTAAGGACAGAATTGAGCTGGAACCCTGTTTGGGCTCAGGGCAGATTTAAGTTTTCATCTATGTGTTTATTCCTTTGTGCTGAAGGACTAGTTATTGTAGGCTAGATTAGTATGATTTTAATTTTAATGTAACAAGTTTTGTTAAGTCTCCACTTCCATTAGAATGTAATGCAAGACTGCCTTAATTTTCCATTTAATTAACCGTGAAAGGGAAAGACTCTCTAATGGGGTTACTTCTTCTCAATGTGATCTCCGGTTTACAGTTCTGTTTCAAAATCTGTAAGAGATGACACAAGACCAATCCCATAAACTAGTTGGAATACCTAGCAGAAACAGCTGGTAAATTATTGCATGACTGGATTCCCACATAACTCCAATTATTGATCAGGAAAAGTGTGACCCAAAAAAGTTAACATGCACAAAATTTGCGGTACCTGCAATACTGACTTGAGGAACAGAAGAGTCGTACTTGAATGCTTCAGAAATCCATCTATTATCTGCTGTATTCTACCAAAATTATCATCATGGTCATCCTTCCTGCATTCCGATGATAAAGGCATTCGGATAACCGTGGTATCTAAGGATGACCAAGGCATATTTTGTCCAACAAGCATTGGTTTAAATTGATCAGAGAATCTCTCAATCAAATCAGTACCTGACAAGAACATCAGAATTCAAAATACCATTAAACCCATAAATCCAGCCATTCAGGTCCCAATGTCCTACTAGTTATAAGCAGAGAATTTGGCAAATGTAGGCTCAAGCTTCTGTTCCAGGTAATCAAAAAAAAATAGTATGTAGAAAACATTTTTCTGTTAAGTAAATAAAAAAAATCACCAAATGCAGAAAAGATACAAGGCTCCCCTTACAAGGTGGAAAGAGAAACAAACTCAAAAACACAAACACAACAAGACTAAGCGACACTCGAGCTAAAATGACTGGTGAGACCCCAATAGGCAAGCTTATTCCTATTTCCTAGGAGAGCCCACATCTTTTGTGTGTGTGTGTGTGTGTGTGTGCAGACAACTAGCCTCTAACATTAAAATTGTTGAAGTATACGCAAGTTTAGGCTATTTTACTGCTCACATTACTGTTCACGTGAACAGTAAAAGATGGTGTAAAAGATGGTTTTACGGTTCACATGAACAGTGTATGCTAATGATGCTACTCTACTTTCTACTTCTAATGTAGGAGTCTTGCTACATAAGTTTTGGAAGTTTCTAAAAAGCATAGTTTCTATTTTGGTGATAGTTTCTATTTTCAGAACTTTCTATTTTAGGAGCTAGAAAGTTACTAAAGCTTTTTTGTTTCTTATTTTTTTTAGAGGACAATTACTTATCTCTCAAGTTGTATTAGATTCATTAGAAGCTATAAATAAAAGGGCTTTGTGATTCTAGACTCTTTAGCTAGAATCACAGGCCTCTTCTGTTGGTTCTTCATCTCTCTTCTCTTCTTCTTCTTCTCTCTTTTCTCTATTCAAGTTCAGCTGTTGTTTTGATTGTTTACAGCTTGTTTTTTGACATGGCATCAAACCTTTTTTGAATCAAAACAATGTTGTTCTCAATATTTACTTCTAAAGTTCTCTTTTGTTTTTCTATTTTCCTTGGTGTGTAGCCACCTAATGCTGTATATTATGGACTGTTAGATCAGGTATTCATGTGAACTGATATTCTCTACCTATTACCTTACTCTTACAAGTTCCAGAACTTGGATTAAATACTGTTTTCTACCTACGTTTGCTACCTCTATTTGTTGCACTTTGCAAACCTCTCTTTTTTTCCCTCCTATTCGGTCTTAAGGTTGCAGAATTTTTTTGTGTGTTCATTCTACTACAAGTTCTAGAAAACTGATTTGAGTGATATCTACCTCAATTTAATGTCTTCACTTACAAGTGACTCAACCATGAGTACGACTAAATCTAAAGGATCTCAAGGAGATCATGTAAACGTTCAAATTACATCTATCAAGCTCAAAGGTAGTTTTAATTACTTGTTGCGGTCACAAGCGGTTCAGGTGTACATACTTGCAAGAGGTAAGCTTAAGTTCATTGAGGATGAACCTCCTACTGAGACTGACAAATCTTATTTTAGTGGGATCCAAGATGATGCAATCATCAAAATTTGGATGTGGAATAGTATGGAACCTGATATTGCAGCGAATGTTATGTTCATAAGACTGTAAAAGGAATATGTGATGACTTGCAAGAGACCTATTCCCAAGCTAAAAATATGACTCGGATTTTAAGTAATTATGATAAGCTATTTCAATTTCAGCAAGCTGACAAGTCTCTGCAAGATTATTAAAACTCCTTTAAAGGCATGATGGAGGAGTTGAATGTCTTTCAACCTCTCACCACAGATATAGCGAAGCTTAAGGCCCAACGGAATGAATATTTTGTATCCAAGTTTCTTGCAAGATTGAACCTTGAACTGAAATCTGTCAAAGGACATCTTCTTGCTGGTAAACATGTCCCTACCCTTAGTGAAGCATATTCTAGACTTCAACGCATTGCCTTGCTTGAAGGGAGTTCTCCAGAAAAAAGTTCTAAAGGAGAAAATTCAGCCTTCACTACCTCTCGTGAAGGGGACGGGGTCGTGGTTCAGGGGGAGTTAGCAGGTTTTCTGGAGGTCGTGGTGTTCAACTATCTGATAAGACATCTCGACTTTGTACTTATTGCGGTAAAACATAGCACTCAGTGGAGGCTTGTTGGGCCAAACATGGAAAGCCAGAGTGGGCCAAGCACCTTGCCAATCATGCCGTTTCTAATGGCGGTACTGATATTGTAGCAAACAACGATAGTGGTTCAAGATCTTCTTCAGGGGACTTGTCTAAGACTCTAAGAGATGATGTAAGCCAAATACTTCGCCAATTGCAAAATATTAACACTGGCGCTTCTACATCCACCGGTACTTCTGCTGCCACACTTTCTCATGCAACTAACACAACACTTCTCACTTCTCACTTCTACTCCCACCCCTTGGATCATCGATTTAGGGGCCTCTTCCACATGACTGGTAAGTCATCATTTTTCAGCTCTTTTTTTTTAAATCTACAACTAAAAATTCTGTTTTCATAGCTAATGGGACTTCCACACCTATTCTAGGCTCTGGAAGTGTTTCTCCTACACCTTCTCATACTTTGTCATCCGTACTTCATGTTGCTAACTTTCCTTTTAATTTATTATATGTTAGTCAGTTAATTAAAGCACTAAACTGCTCTGTGACTTTTACTCCCACTATGATGATGGTGTAGATGCTCTCTATGATGATGGTGTAGATGCTCTCTAGTGGCACTGTCATTTAGGCCATCCGTCTTTACCTAGATTAAAAATTTTATTTCCTTCTTTTAAATCAGTGTCTAGATTAAATTGTGAAGCATGTGAGTTAGGGAAGCATCATCATGCCACCTATCCTTCACACTCTATCCCTCGTAGTGAGTCCTTGTTTTCTCTTATTCATTCCAACATTTGGGTCCTTATAGAATTAGTAGTAGGCATGGTTTTCGATATTTTGTCACTTTTGTGGACGATTTTTCCCGTCTTACATGGTTGTATCTTTTAAAAGATTGAACAAAGTTCTTAACTACATTTAAAAGTTTTATTCATGAAATTTGGACTCAATTTTCTCTTCCTATTAAAATTTTTCGGTAATAATAATGCTTTAGAATATGTGCAACATGATATATCTAACCTCTGTGATTCTCTTGGAATGATTCATCAAACCAATTGTTCATTCACTCCCCCCAACAAAATGGAGTGGCTGAATGCAAAAATCGTCACCTCTTGGAGGTTGCACACGCTATTTTGATTCAGATGAATGTTCCCAAGAGTTATTGGTGTGATGCGGTTTTGACTGCTGATCGTTTAATTAACCGAATGCCTATGACTTTGCTTTCTGAAAAATCTCCTTTTTCAATTGTTTTTCCCAATAAAGAATCGTTTTTAGTTCCACCCAAAATTTTTGGTTGTGTGTTTTGTTCACATACCACATCCTTTGGATAAACTTCCCCCATTCTGTTAAGTGTATTTTTCTTGGGTACTCATGTACTCAAAAAGGTTTTCGCTATTATGATATAGTTCTTCGCAAACAATATATAAGTGCAGATGTGATGTGACCTTTTTCGAAGACACTCCTTATTATCCTAGTCAATTTGTGTCTATTGAAAACTATGTTTTGGACGATACTCCTCCTATTCCCTCTTTAGTTTCTTCCACTAGCAGTGTTTCTCTACAAGTTTATCAGCGGAGACATAAGTTGGCGGAACATACTGTGGATAGTGGAGTTCCTCCTAACAATATTAGCAGCTCTCCTTTAGTGGAGCCTGAAGTTGGCCTTATGGATGTTCCTTCTTCATCCTCTCCACCGGAAGATTCTTCTAATGGAGATCCCACTCCGCCTTCAAATGACTTAACAATTGCTTTGAGGAAAGGTACTCATACTTGTACTTTACGCTCTAACATTGTTTATCTTGTTTCCAATTTTGTCTCTATCTCTCATCTCCCTCCAAGCTTTCGTTGCCTTGCTTTGTTCATGTCTGCCACTCATATTCTAACCCATCATACCAAGGCTCTTAAAATTCCTGGCTAGAAAGCCGCCATGGATGTGGAAATGGATGTTTTACAATCTCATCATACATCTTTAGTAGACTTACCTCCTGAGAAAGATGTGGTCCACTGTCGGTGGGTGTATACTGTTAAGTACAATTCTGATGGTACGGTTGAAAGGCTCAAGGCCCGCTTGGTGGCTAAGGGCTATACACAAACATATGGTGTGGATTATTTTAAGACTTTTTCTCCTGTGGCGAGACTTAATTTTGTCTGTGTTTTGATCTCTTTGGCTGTGAATTATGATTGGCCTCTTTTTCAACTTGACATAAAAAATGCATTCTTATATGGTGATCTTCATAAAGAATTACATGGAACAACCTCTAGGGTATGTTGCTCAGGGGGATGACAATGTTCGTGTTTATAGGCTTCATAAAGCGATTTATGGACTCAAATAGTCTCCACGAGCTTGGTTTGAGAAATTTAACAAGACTGTGGAGTCTTTTGGATTTATACAGTGTTATTTTGATCACTCTATCTTTGTTAGACGGCAGGGTGATTGTGTTGTCATTATGGTAGTTTATGTTGATGATATTATTCTTTCAGGCAGTGATGTAGATGTAATCCATACAGTCAAGGCACATTTACAGAAATCTTTCCAAACCAAAGACTTAGGTGATCTAGAATATTTCTTGGGGATTGAAGTGATCCGCAGTAAACAGGGAGTAAGTTTGTCACAAAGGAAGTATGTGTTAGATCTTTTGACGGAGATTGGCATGCTTGCTTCTAAACCTAGCGACATTCCCATGGATCCTCGGTTAAGTTAGGACGTGATGATGGTGACTTGTTGGATGATGTCCATCGTTACAGGAGTCTTATTGGGAAACAAGGAAGCATGTGTTAGATCTTTTGACAGAGACTGGCATGCTTGCTTCTAAACCTAGCGACATTCCCATGGATCCTCAATTAAAGTTAGGACATGATGATGGTGACTTGTTGGATGATGTCCATCCTTACAAGAGTCTTATTAGGAAAAAGGAAGTAAGTGTTAGATCTTTTGACAGAGACTGGATACTTGCTTCTAAACCTAGCGACATTCCCATGGATCCTCAGTTAAAGTTAGGACGTGATGATGGTGACTTGTTGGATGATGCCCATTGTTACATGAGTCTTATTGGGAAACTTATTTATCTTATTGTTACTCGTCCTGATATTTCTTTTCTGTTGGTGTGTTGAGTCAGTTTATTGAAGTCTCCTAGGAAGGCCCATTAGGATGCAACGATGAGAGTACTTCGGTACCTTTACCCTATCCCTAATTCCATGTTTCAGTTTTTCATTTCGTCCTTCACTCCTCTTCTTAGATTTACTTGCTTTGTCTCTGTTAATTAGATTTACTTGCTTTGTCTCTATTAATATCATATTCTATTGATTGTTTGATCGCAATTTCATTAGGATCTTAATGAAATAATAATAGAAGAGGCATGGGTTTGTTCGTATGAAAATTTACCACACTAGATACCGTGTTTAAACTGTTTTCCGACACCGATTTAATACCGAAACCGTACCAAACCATTTTTGCAAATACCAAGATTGTACCATGTAAATTCGGTATAGTACAGTTTTGGTTTTCAATATTCAAAGTTGGTACCGTACGGAAACCATACCGATTGACACCCTTAGCGGAAACAGGGCAAGGCTGCATAATTTGACCTCCACAAACCCTGATAAATGCAAGAGCCTTGTGCACCAGCATGGCATTTTTGAACATGTGAATTTGTCCTTTTAGTCCTGACCCCCCCCCCCCCACTGCCTCCCAATAAAATAAAATAAAAAAGCAATCAATCCATAAAACAAAAGTCGGTCTAACCACAAATCTACAAAGTACCATGCTCTTTTTCAGACTAAACAAGTTATCCCACTCTTAGGGGATTGAAAGCGATACAAAGACCAAGATAAGATGGCAAATCATTTTATAGAACACAACACTTAAAGCTCATGTGTAATTGTTTAACATTGCAAGTCAAAGTAGTCACCAAATAATAGTGAAGTTAAAAAAGACTTGCAGCAAACTGTGAAGCCGTGTTTGTGAAAGTTATTCAGGATAACCATACTATATTTGGAAAAGGGGGCAAAATGCATCAGTTAATGAGTAAGAACATCATTTACCTGTCAGGGAAAACATTTTGGCAGAGGGGACTGGGTTTGAAGGCAAAGCAAGAGCTAGACCATGGGGGTCAAACATGTAATAGTAGCCACCAGAAACAATTGACAGGAGATCACATACGTAATAACAACCAAGAAGTCCCAAACCATAGTTCAGTATACTGCCCCTAAGCCTCCAAGGAGGAAGAAGCTGGAGACTGCTTACTTCATCCCTGCTCAAGGTAGCCCCTTCCAGGATAGCTAATAAAGCTGGGCCTTGAAATTCACCTGAACCATGTATAATCCAATTAAAAAAGTTAAGACACATCTTCAGTTCAAAGCCAACACAGAGTTTCACATGACATGGGATGAACCACATCCCAAATATAAGAATCACAACTAGACTAACCCAATTCCACACTGTGAACTAGAGTTTTGACAGCTAAAAGCACCTTCATACATATGCCACAAAGCCTAAAGACCAATCAACTAGAGCATAAAAGTTCACCATCATGGAATTTAAGCTTTTATTAGCTAATTTTCCTTCCAGGCTGGAAATCAAGATTTCAGCACTCAAATTGACACTACTTTATGATATTAATGGCTGAAAAGCGTACTTCTGCATGAACACATACACCCCCTCCACCCCCACCCCCCCACCCCAAAAAAATAATAATAATAATAAAATAACAACCCTCAAAAAAGATACAGGGGAGTAAGTGAACTGAAGTTGGTGAGGCCAATCATCCAGTACCTGGCCAAGTTCACAGCCATTTTCTATGACGAGACTACTACTGTTCTTTCTTTCACCATCAATGACAATTCAACACAAAAAAACAAAAGTTGGCTACAGAACCAAAAAGACATTACCTAGATTGTGCTGGAGCAGAGACTGGCAAGGATGTTCTCGTTTGTCAAGAATTAGGTGTAGCTTCTTTGCCTTGCAGCAGTCTGCCAACTCAAGGAGGTCAAACAACAAAAAATCATTGTTCCCATATAATTTTAGAAGTTCACTTATTCGAGAATAGTCCATGCAAGGCAAATCCTTCGTCATTTCCTCTTCAACTAAAGATAAGCAGCGAAGTGATTGTATACCCAGCCTGCTTGCTAAATCATTGCTAATACTTGGATGCACAAAACGTTTTGCACCAAAGACATTTTTCTCCATCCATGGTGCATCATTATAAACAAGGTCCATCGCAGACATCAGCATACCAGAAGAATCTGGAACTAGTAATGGGGTATTAGATGTCTCAGACAGTGGTTTGTCTGAATAACAGTCTGCAACAGCTTCAAGGACGCAATTAACAAAGCTTAACTGTTCAGGCAACAATGGAGATCCTTTTACAACATGTTGTAAACGCTGTAGAGCATGAAAGTAGTCAAAATAATCAAATGTAGGTCTCACGTCTAATGCTAATAGCAGATCTCTAAATTCAGACAACTCAGATGGGACAGCATACAGGTATGGATGAAATTTAACAGGTGAATCAAATGCAAGTGCTTTTGGTGATATGAAATCATCTCCAATCCAAACCCATGAAACACCACTCAGTGCAGATTTTGCAATCATGAAATCATCAGTACAAATGAATTCCTGCAATTTCAAATAATGTTTAGGGATTTCCTTCTGCAATGCAGAATCAAGGGTGGCTTTGAGCTCAGGATCAAACTTCAACTGACCATAAGACTTTGACAGCTCAATCAACTGAGTAGTTAAAACACCAATATTAGGGGAATCTACCCAACCAAGTTTCTTTTGAAGGTAAGTTGAATGGCATTCAGCATCTAGAATATGCATCATTGATGAAACCATCCACATTTGTGATTGAGGTCTAACAACACTCGGAGATGCAACTTGACATTTACTTTGGAGCCATGGAAGCCCTTGTAGTGGTGGACTAACATAAACAGGACACCAAGGTATTTCTTTCATTTCTGACCAAAATTGTTGTTCTGGTATATCACAGATGTTGTCACCCAAACAAGAAAAAATTTTGTGATCCAAATTCCAGCGGTTCATCTCCATATCCTCAGTAACCAAATCACTGTTCTCCTGAAATATCTTACAACTAATTTCATCATAACTACCTTCTTGGCCATTGGAGAGCTTAGGTCCCAGAGCATCTAAACAGGCAAGAAGCCCCCTTCCATAATTTAGTGCCTCTGGGTCACTTGAATCATGCATCATCGATACTGACAAAGCACAATCAACTAATCCTGTAAATCCCAGAGTCCTTTTAAGTCCCAGGCTAACTAAAATGTCTAGCGTTTCACCATCCAAAAACTTTTCAGAGGGGAAGAATGCTTCTCTATGCAGAACTTCTTTAAACCCATCAATTCGAGGATCATAAAGCCTGCAAATATCACATTTTAAGAGAGGATAATTACTACAGTCCAAAATGTCAAAGAGATTGACATCTAAATATATCTTTTAACTAAGTTTGCAACCAGAAAAAAGAGAACGTAAGAATATAAAAAAGCAAAAAGAACTGGCACTAGAGAGGAGGATACAGGAGAAGAGGGGGGGGGAGAAGAAGAAGAAGCAAAGACAATTGAAATGAAAGCAAAGAGAACTAGATGTAAACACCAAATAAGCAGGGGATAAACCAGGAGCAGCCCCTCCTAGGTCCAGGCTGAATAAACAATATCATACACCCTCACAGAAAGATATTTTTTCTTCAGGCAGCACCCACCCAGCCACCCATCTGGAAGGGGGAGAAATTAGCAAATTTACAATGGGGTGAAACTGCAATTTGCAACTGTGATAAAAAACTAAAAAAAAATTCACAAAGTTAACGTGGAAGCTGTCATGGTAGGTATGATATTTTGAACAAGGAACAAGGTCTTAAAAGGCTAATTCAGAAAATTAATCACTGAAACATCTTGGCTCCCATGAGGAACTCATTGAGCTGGAAAACAGGTCGGCAAATGGATTAGCAGGTGAACTTAATAGGCAAGGTGTAGACTGGAGAGGGTGCAACAGTTTAGCAATTAGAGAGTAAAACGGACGCCTCCTTATGTAATTCTTGTTGCTCTGGGTGGTCCTTTACTCATGAAGAGGTCTAGACCTGAGGGGGTAAAAATATTAGTATATCTTTTTCTTGGGGCACATAAAAAGATAGTATATCATATCTATTGAAGATTTTGGTGTGCATTTATTTCTGTCAAGAATAGGTTATATTTGGTTTAACTTATCATTTTTTCCATTTATATTAATAAATTGTAAGATTCCTATTAGAATTTAGGAATCAGACTTGTAACTTTTAAGCTATTTTGTATACATACCATAGAAGAAAAGACTGGCAAATTTCATTAGGCTCTGGTGCTCCTTGGATACTTAGTGTCACATAGGATCTCTCATTCTCTAAACAGAAGAAGCTGAGAACACAGGCTTATACCACTGCTAATTGGGAAAGGAAGACTGATTCAGGATATAGTTACTTTTTAAATTGAAGCTAACTATAAGTTACTTTAAGGACCAAGAAAAAATCATGGTGGCAAGAATCAAGATCAGGTACTATGTTGTTGATGTATACATTGACACTAATCTTACCTCACGTTTGAGCTTTTAGGTGAAACAGTAGTGACCATGTCTTTAAAGTAGGAAGGTTGAATCTTTGGCTGGGAAGTGCATCAGAAGAGTTCTCCCAACACTTCTTTTCTTTCGTTGCCACACAAAAGGAAAATGACCACCACAGGCAAGGAACATGTCTTAGCCTGCATGTGTAGGGGAGCGTTACCCTATGCCTGGACACTACCTTTCCCTGACAGTTCAAGATTTAATGTAAAACCATAGTGAACAAAAGCTTGGTTTAGAGCTATGACAGTTGGAATACATAGCTTTTATGGCCATGGTTGAAGAAATTAAGGCATGAAATGGGTATAACACTGATGGACCAATGAGATTATACCATGATAAGAAAGCAGGCAAGGAACATGTCTTGGCCTGCATGTGTAGGGGAGCGTTACCCTATACCTGGACACTACCTTTCCCTGACAGTTCAAGATTTAATGTGAAACCATAGTGAACAAAAGCTTGGTTTAGAGCTATGACAGTTGGAATATATAGCTTTTATGGCCATGGTTGAAGAAATTAAGGCATGAAATGGGTATAACACTGATGGACCAACGAGATTATACCATGATAAGAAAGCAGCAGTCAGTAGAGCACAAAATTCTATGCACCATAAGTCCAAAACTACACGAGCACATTGAAGCTTTAAGGCATTTTAGTAATGTGAAGGTAAATTCTGAAAGTGCCGTTACTACCTTTGTTGTGACAAAGATCGGCTAATGTCTTTATTAACAGAATTAGTTTATTATTTTCATATTCTTCTTAGCAAGCAGGGTATCACAACCATTTAATCCCAAAAAATTCAGGCTGTTAGGTGAGAGCAACAACAACCCCCTGCACAGGCAGGCCAACAACACACACGCACACAGAGCTCTATGTGTAACACCAACATGTGTAGGGAACATGCAGGGGCCGAACAACACATTGCACAACCCACCCATACTCGTACTTAACAAGAATCAAATAACAGACCTCCAGGCTCTGGCACCATATGAAATATTCGGATAGCCCACAAAATACCAGAACAGATCCAACGTTCAATGCACATCCAAGACCCTAATAATTGATGTGGAACTATACATCTCTAACTCCCAACACACTACACTCCCACAAACCTAGCTACAGCAACACATGAATATGCAACCAGAGGGCAACAAATGGACTTGGTTCTGACTTCTGATACCACCTTACAACCACCCATTTTAAAAGCCTGCGCTGTTAACGGCCACAAAAATGTATAAGTGTATAACACCCACCCCCAGGTGCATGTAGATCCGCACGCACAAACACACTGTGCACACGAGCTCTGCCTTCACGGTAAAGTTCTCTCTCCATGGTACTCCACCCATCTCTAGCTGCCCCAACAAGCTTGGTTCCAGCTAGCCGCATCTTCCTGTCTTCAGAGAGATCATACCAATCAAAGTAGTCATCTAAGGCTGCCCTCCAATCGTAGAACACCTATGGATCAAGTGACCCGTCGAACTCCTCCAGTTCTAATTTGACTCTGTGGTGGTCTGTACCTCTTCTTGGTTCTTGGCCTCCATTGAAGTAGGCCCTCAAGTATTCTTCTAACGATGAATGGGCTGCTGCCGGCCTTCTCTGTTGTCCATCATGTTGCTGATATCGCTCAAAAGTTGGATTCTCATACCTAGACTCTCTGGTACAACCGTTTCTCTCTCTACTGAGTTTCTAGGATGGTACGGCTTTGGATCATCATCCCTGTACCTTCTTGCCCCACTTGCTCCTTCTCCATGGGGAACATAGACTTGCAAGTTAAGTCTAGGTGGTGATGGGGGTGGAGGTGGTGTGTTCGCATGGGATCTCCAATTCTGACTTGCTCAAGGTTTGTAACTCTAGTATTCATCTCAGTTAACTGTGTAAGCACATCTTGCTGGGCTTTCAGAATTTGCTTCAACTGTCTAGTAACACCTGGTACATCCATAATGGCTATAGACTCCTACAAAATGCTGGTGACCGCAGCTCTAATACCAGTGATGTAAACCCAGTTTTAGGGTTAGGAGTAGTTGCGGAATTTCCCTAAAACTAAGGGCTGCCCAGGAATTCCAACAAAGAGGAAGGTCATTCTAAAATGTTTAGGGTGTTCTATATCCCTGAAAACCTGCTGCAATAATTAACTGAGATCTGGATTGCAGTAGGTTTAGGTTTTCAGAAGTTTGAAAAAGTTGCAGAAAATTCAGATGAAGAAGATGAAGTGCAGGAAATTCTTAAAGCTAGGAAAATAGGGTTCAATTTGGGGAATAGCAGTAGGACTGATTTCAAAAGGGTGGTGCGATCCTGAGGGAAGCAAAAAAAGGGATTAAGGGGGAGTGGATAAGGAGTTGCAGGGGTTGTGGTTCTAGGACCGTGGGGAAGAAGAAGGGGTAGGGAGGCCTGCGAGTACTAAGGGGAGTGGGGGAAGGGCTGAGAAGGATTGTGCTGCCAGCCTCTAACATACCAACAAGGAAAGGGGGCTGGAAATGCCCTAATTGCCCCTATTAGGGGTTCGGCCAGCTTATGAGGGATTCTTGGAGCCATCCAGGGAAGCCCACTTAGTGTTTCAGCCAGGGGGTCTTTGTGTTCGCATCAAGTTATTTCTCAACTTAAACACAGCTGTACCAATTGTCTAAGTAATAAACATGTGATCCAGCTAGATTACAAGATCGAAGAAGTTAGTTTAGGAGTTTAGGTTAAGTCACATGTCACATGTGGCAGTAGGTTGCGGTTGCTCTATGATATCCAAGGGATTCATCCAAAAAAACCCTTTGGATTTTCCTTCTGATCTCCTGATTGGGTTCACAAGCATTAGAAAGTCACAGGGTTCACTCCCTATCCTTAGGTACATCCTGCGATCTCTTTGTGATCTCCTAAAGTCTCCTTTGGTCTCCAAATAATTTCCCATTAATAATGGGTTGAAACAAGATCACAGATCACACCATGGATTCAACACATCATCCCATTAAGGTCAGGGATAAATCAACAGGGTTCAACCCAATCAACAAAAAACAATCCCATAAACATGAATAGATGATCCTATTTAACATGATCTCAATTAATAATTCAAACAAGGAAGAGATCACAATTCTTACCGGATCTTCCACTTTTTTTATTTTTTTATTTTTGTTTTCCTACTTCCCGTCTAACTTCCAATTTGCTGTCTTAACCTTCTGTTTACTCTCTAACTTCCTCTCTTTTACATGTTTTCATCTTTTATTTCATTTTCTTTTTGTCTTCCCAATTCCTTTCAGTTCGTATTACTATTCCCTTTAGTTTGTACAGTTATCACATCTCCTTCATTTTATTTTTTACCCTTTTGTACACCTCTTTTCAATTCAAAATATAGAAGAAAAAAAAAATCAAACATAAAGAGTAAGGCCTTTAAATGAACATTTTATTGCACACATAAGTTTTTGAAACCCAGACCTCCCTCTGAAACAGCTAGAGTCCAATCATTCAGTATCAATTATATTAGACATAAATCTCAATTTAAAATAAATACTTGATAACTTAATTAATCATCTTACCTGAGATCCTAAGGACCATGTTTCAAGATTAAGATCTTCAATTAATTACTGCATGGAATCTATACCAAGAGTGTTAGTCTAAAATACCCTTGTATCCTAGATACGGATATGGGTGTCAAACTCACACTTAACATAGATCAAATACCCAACCCTCTGGGATTTGATAAGATGTTAAATACAGTAGGATAACCACGAAATGCCACTTGTTGGTCAACCTTAAGGCTTCCAGTGTAAATGGGCCAAGGGTACATTAAAACACATCCAAGGTCTCAGACTCCCAAATAACTGATGAGGGACTATACCTTTCTAACTCCCTGTATCTCGGTGTTAGGTGCATGATATAAATACTCCAGACTAAGGGGAACTATCAGTGTATATTGAGTAACAACATTTTTACTGTTATGACTTTCTTATGTATGTAAGGTGATTTATGAACAATGAAATTTGTCTTGGATGCTCTTCAGAAGTCCCTCATCTCCTTCAGATACAACTGCTACTGTTCCATCTTTCTTCTTTCTCTCCAATTCACATATTATTCAACATCTAAAAAAGTTAATGGTGGCCCCTCATACAGCACCGTGCATTGACCGTCTATCCTGTGTGAAATCACACCAGAAAAATAAAACTACCATAGGGAAACAGTCTTTGGGGGAGAAGAAGAGACTCCCTACCAGCATGTTAGAAGTTAGGACAGCTACCGTAGGAACATTTTTAGAAATGTGAAACTTCCCCTATCATCTTATTGAGAAATATGTTATACTAAGGAAATATTTGGAACTATTTAGAATCTTTGATATATTTTCTGTAGAGAGTGATATCTCTATGCTTCTCTCATGAACTCTACCTTCTTTTCTCTTCCTTCCCTTCTTTCCCATAATTGTCACAATATATATATATGCAACCCGCAGCATTGGAAGGGACCTGTACATAGATGATGAGTGTTCTCTTACTTGTTTTATTTTAAAGGTCAGCATTAGTGATATCTTTAGTTACATGTTAAGAATCAACTCCTCTTAACAACAATTAAAGGAATTATATATGATAAAATAATGTTCATCACACCAATCTCAATTGATCAGAACAAGAAATGCACACAGTTGGTCCCTTCAACATACACATAAATAGGTCCCTCTCCTTAACAGTTCTATAATCACTTGCATCCATATATATCATCCGAAATTAATTTCAAAGGGCTTCACTTCCTTCATTGGTCAAGATAATTTTGCCCAAACTGCACTAAACTGTCGGCATTGCAGCTTCTAGGAATCCAAGTCATTATAGCTATATTGTCCACAATTGCACATCATCCTTGACTCATTGTTAGTTTCAACTTTCAGGCTTTGAGCCCAAAAGCATTATGTCATGAGGCACAATTAACAGGACAATTTTGGTGACACAAAGCAAAAAGATTTATTACATAGGGGTTCATATGATTGAAGTTAGGTTTAGAACTTTATTAATGACAAATCCAAACCTTCTCATAGACAAGATCCGAGGGTGGACCTCAGCTCATTGGAAAGGTGGCTCCATTGAGACCTAGTGATCACAGGTTCAAATCAGTAAACAGCCACTACACAAAGCTGGGTAGGGCTGCATACATACTAACCCTCCCCAGAGCCCACAGTTGTGGGAACCTTGTGTACTGGGCACCCTGCAGTTCAACATACCCCACATCCATCAAACAATTTGAATTGTCAGCAAAGTTTGAAATTTTGTTCAAACTGACCCAACTTTCAGAAAACATATTGATTGCGTTAGCTAAATAAAATCAAATTGCAGCGCAAAAATTGACTGAAATTCATCAAAATAAATCAAGAAACGAAATGCAGCCAAAATCCAAATTTTCAAACATTGATTGTCAGATGAAGTTTCCAGTTCTTTGATGGAAGAAAATCAATGGCAACAAATCCACTAGATGGTGAGCCATACATTGAGATTCACGACTGTTGTAATACAGGCAACCCAAGTGATCCACTATCTATTCAATGGCCAGATCAACAAATTCAGCACTGTATAAGCTCAAACAAGTGAACCATGAAAATAAATTTTAGCCAGTTCCAAAAGGTTGAAATACTAAAATGCTACATGGGTTTCAAGCTACTGAATCCATTTTCTTTTTTTCCTTTTTAATTTTTGGTGCAGGTGGAGATATGTATACTTTTTCTAAACTTTGCATACTCTAACACCACCCTCACCTCTATCCATATAACATATAGGAGGAAAACTAAGCCATAAAGTACCACACCCAAAAAAAAAAAAGGTGGGAAATGAGAGAAAACTAATGATCAAACGAAAAGCAGTTTGAATTCAAACCACACACACACACAAAAACAAAGAAGAAGAAGAAGAAGAAAGACAAGACCAATGTGGGAGAAACATAGGTAAGTGCCAGAAAATAGCTTGGTCGCTTACTTGGAAACTGTTAGGAAGGGCAATTTGGAAAAGGAAAGTTCCATCGAGAGTTAGCACAAGGCGCTAACTCTTGATAGGAAAAGGAGGCAGCAATTAGGTGTTCTATACCAATCGAAATTGGGAGATGCTCTCCTATTTTGGTTCTATTTTGTTTCCTATATAGAATCAACATGTAATCAGCCTATATATAGTGAAGTTATTTTGAGGACTGCTCATAAGTTCTATCTTAGCCTCCAGAGCAAAACCACAAGTTCATCTTCTTCTCTCCTTCATTTTTCCCCTTCTTCTTTCTCAAATTTTCAGAAGCTAACTGTATTTTTTTTCCCATTTTGGGTAACCAAATCTATCTATGCTAAACAAAAACGAAAAAAATATAAAAGCAATCAACATCAAAGAAGGAAAAGAAAGTTTGCTTTACCAATAAAAAGAATCAAAAAATGATCATGCAAACCATGTGATATATTTAGGCCAAACCATTGAAGACTCGAGTGAGAAGGAAATTTCAAACCTGGAAGGACGTTTCCATGACCCATCAGCTGCCAAAACAAAATCTGTCTGTGAAAGTATATCTTTAACAGAAGTATCCTCTTCAATCAAATGCTTTACATCTTGCAGAATGGCACAAAGAGCTCCTTCCTGAGAAAGGAATGCTGCCATTCGATTGAGTACATAATCCTTGTAAAATTCAACCCTTCTGGGCTCTTTCAACCCCAAAAAATTTCTTAAAATGGTCTTTTCTCTTTCCGATTCTGTGCGGATGAACTCTTCATTCAGAAGATCTTCATGCACACCTTCTGGTTTCAGCCATTTAGTAGGCTTGCTTAAAGTAACTAATTTCCTATTTCTGTATGATTCAAACATGGGTATATTTTTTATCGTTTCAATTTGTCGGCAGTCCATCTGGTCCGCACCGAACCACTTGGATTGGAGAATGAAACTCCGAAGCTCATGCAACTCCCCTTCTGATGCAACATGAAAAAGTTTCCCAATTTCCTGTGGCTCACCAGCAACACCAAGTAAAGCATCTAGTATGCCACTAGCAGTTGGATCCTGCACGAAATTGTTCAGCTGTGGGTGATCAATTTGCACGTCAGATTTCAGTAAAAAACATCCGGTTTTCTCCAACAGTGAAGTCATGTTCTCACTCCAGCCATCATCCTTAATGACATTTGAATTTCTGACAAGTTGCAGAAGGCATGTGCTGCCAACAGGCAATATAGGCCACCTAGCAAAAACTGAAAGGTCATCACAAGATGACTTCAAATAGCTCCATAATTTAGCCATCCATTCTAAATTTGGTTGACCTTCATGACCTGGGTCCCATGATACCTGTTTAGCATTTTGCCACTCTGCTGGAAGAATTCTGGGAAAGAGCTCCTCCAGAAGATGGCATGTAAGCAAAGAAATATTTAAATGCCCATGTTCAGCAATGTCATGCAGTTTCCTATGGACTCCTTGTGGAACTGAGGAATCTACCAGAAGGTGTGGCACTGAATTTTTAAGGAGGTCATATTCATCTCCACTAGTGACAAATATCCGTTCACCTTCGCTTTTCTGGTTGAATGTCGTAAATAAACCACTGGCAAGAGGAACTAATGGTAAACCATGCAAACATTCATAGTTAACAGGTCCTTTTATGTCACTTAAGCAGTATTCAAGTGTCACGATGACAGCATCTCTCCCTTTAAAACCACGATTTCGTCGAATCAATAGGGTCCTCAGCAATTTAGGTGTCAGGTAATGCAACAACGGGCAAACTTCCATGAATCTCTCCACCAGTGGTTTAGAGACGATAACTGTAGGCAAACCTGCATCTGATAATACTTCAATAAGCTCAGCTGCCCTAGGAAAAGTAAAATCAGGGAAAATAGCCTGCTTAGTAGGGATCCACTGGCCCCCTCGAGCTTTAGTATACAGGACACGGAGACCAAGATCAGAAATAGAAATGTAGACTTTCCTCACTAATGATGTCCATGGTTCTAGCCCAATTTTTGTGGGCCAAAGCGTAAAATACAGTTCACATGGGCCAAGTTCCATTGCCAATTTCTCAAGCAGATGTCCATAAGCTGGTGCAACTACATCCTCAAGGACATAAATGTTCCAATCAGACCGTGCTTTTCCTCCCCCTGTCATGTCACTGCCAAACCAAATATCCCTTCGGTTTGATGACAGCTCAAAGTATGCATTAATATGTGTTGGTAGCCCTGTAGTAATTGGCAGCGGCAAGAAGCAAAATGCACGGCCCTCAAAATCCCGTCTATCTTGCATCAAATCCAAAGGAAAATGAAAATTACCAGGATTGTCATCAACAGACTGTATTTCAGTGTTGTTACTCGGTTCCTCGGTCTTCACCAAATTGACAGACTGCAAACGTGCAGCAACACAAGCCCAAGGTATAAAATTATGAGACATGTTCTCCAAGGCAAGGGATTTTTTCTTTGCACGTCCACCTCCTAAAGATTCACTAATTACCCACAAGTGTGACGTCTCACCAGAAGGCTTATACTCTGTCACTATGATCTTCTGACAGTTCCATGGCAAATCACTATCAGGGGTTTTTCTTAATACGCTGAGGAACTGATCCTTATCTATCCCACTCCGCTGATTTCCATGAATAAAGCCAAGCATAGGATGCATAGGACTGGGTTCAGATTTAGGTTCATTAATGCAGTGCCTGTTAACACGATGAAGGAGTTGCATTTCATGGCCAACTCCATCCTTCACAAAAAGAGATATAGTTCTAACATTCCGGAGAAAAATAAGAGCCTCAGACACGACCTCTGAAAATGAAAAAAAGAGTGATAGAACATCTTCAACTGCGTACTTCTCTTTCTTTATTTGGCTCCTAGAGGATGCATTTTCAGTCCTAAGAGGAAAACGAAAAAGTGTGCCTGGAAAAGATTGCTGCAAATCACAGCCAAAGTGTAAGAATGGAGTAAACTGATCAGGAAACTGTTCCAAAATCCTTCTCCCAGCAAATCTAATTCGCAGGCCAGGGTGGGATGGGGAGATCCCAGGCAGGTTACAGGCATGAGGATCAAACATCACAAGGTTTTCACCTGAAACAAATGCAGGGATGTCTGTAAAATGATAAACACAGTTAAAGCCAAGACCAAACCTTCCAATTGCAAAGGGTTTCTCCAGTTTACTATCCTGACCAATACGTGATATTGCATAAAGATCTTGTTGGCTAAAGACAGAACTGTTGAAACAATATAAAGCAGGACCCTGCCAATCTGCCATTTCTGGAGAAAGGACAGATGATGTCCCGTACTGAGTTTTATCCAAGAGAAAGACAACTTCAGAAGCACCTGCATCCTCTGCATTCTGCACCAACTCAAAAAGAATCCCAGGCCCATCTGCATACATTTCAACTATATGTTTAAGTCTGGTTGTCAAGGCCTCATGCTGTCCAAAGGCTTCTGCAGCACCAGATAAACTCAAATTCATTGAGTCAGCACTCTCAGCAAGCAATATCCTACGAAGTGAACGTACACCAAGTTTGTCTGCAACATCATTTGAAATGGTTCCATGCACAAATTTGTGAACAGTTCTTTTGGGATTCATAGCCACAGTAGAAGAATCAATAAATGCAGTGTCTGGATCACCAGAATCAAGCAACCATGGTGCATCATTGTAGACTAAACTGGCTGCAGGAAATAGCCTGGCCAATGCATCTGGTAAATAAATTTGAACCTGCTGATTTTGAAACTGAACTTCAGCTAGTTGCTGCACTACCAATACTGCAGCCCTGAGTTCTTGTGGGTCCAGGGGTGCACCAGCTTTTCGCACAGCCATTCTAGATAGAATATTAGCATAATCAGTGGGCTTCAATACTTCTCGTATGCCAAGCTCCAAAAATAATTCCCTGAAAACAGCTAAATCAACTGGGATGACACGTATATAAGGAGCCAAATGAAGAGGACCACTGAGGACAACTTCATCTGATGTTGCAAACCCATCTCCCACCCAAATCCAGCGGCACCCTTCTAGAACAGCTTTTACAATATCCATCTCATCAGAACCAAGCATACTAGTCAATATAGAGTATATCCTTGGCATTGCTAGGGTTAATTCCTGCCGAAGTGCCTGATCTGTGACAAGCTCATTGTTTTTTCCAAGTTCAAGAAGTTGGGCAGAAATTACACTTCCTGCTGGTGGGGAAGACCAGCCCAAGCTAAATGATAAGGCAGTTGAAGAGCATTCACCGTCCAGTATACGCATACTTGCAGAAGCAAGCCACAGATCAGCACATAATCTAACCAACTTAGGAGGTGCAACCATAGATGATACTACAGGCCAGGGTAAAGCCGGATGGGGAGCATCAACTAAAACAGGGCACCAGCATATCTTTCTAAGATCATTCCAGAATTTCTCGATATCAAATTCCAAATTGCGGGGCTTGAAAGTAGTTGCAACTTGTGAGAACAGTTTGTTCATTGCTCTTTGACTATCACTGGTTGGACGCAATGACCACTTAGAAGCATTCACTTCCAAGTAAGAGAGAAGCACTTTCCCCCTTAAGTGTGCCTTTCCTTGATCTTTATGCATCAATAGCTCAACCTCTTGAGCACTCTGTATAACAGCCTCAGGTGATACAGATGTCCTCAGACCCAACCCGAGTAGCATGTCTAGAATACCTGGTTGCTGGAATACGCCATGTGGGAAACTGTCAGAATTTTCTAGAAGATAATATAGCTCTTCACTGCGAGGATCATATAAAACCTCAGGCCGCTTTAGGACGCCACTTAGTGTGGGGACAAACTCTAATTTTCTCAAAGCCTCTCTTAGAGAAGCGTCCTCAATACATAAATGAGGTAAGTCTTGCATGATAGAAATCATTAATTTGTCACGAAATTCTGGTTGCAATTCACCGATTCTGTTCAACATCTTTAATTTGAAGAAGCGTGCCTTTCCCATTCTCTCAATCCCATAAAACCTTAATAAAATATCTTCTTCATTATCTGACAAACTGCAAATGAACTCACCTCCTAAGAAATAATCGGATACATCACAAGGGGGTAAGTACTTTTGAGGAGTTTCCAAGTCAGAAAAATTGTACGCCTGCGGACTACCTCCACTATATACTTTGAAAATAGGCAACCTCCTGCAGTCCCGTATGTGATGATCAGCTATACAGTCTCTAACATACCATTTTGGATCAAGAAGAAATTGGCGAAGCTCATTTTTCTCATTCTCATCAATAATATTATCAAATAATTGCAGAAGTCCCTCACTTGAGGAGACAACATCAGAAATTGCTTCCAGCACACTAGCACCATTAGCATCACAGACATATTGAGATATTTCATGGTGTTCAACTCCATAATTAGGGTTTAATATCTTGCATCCAATCTTAACAAGAAGTTCCTTCAATGTATTGGACAATTTTTCCACATTAATCAATTTTGAGCTTCTAGAAGCTCTATACAGATACCCAGAAGTTGTTGGCAAGATGGGCCAATCACAGAATATAGACAAAGACTCACATTGATCTCTCAAATACTGCCAGAAGAGCACAAACCATGATGATGATGGATGGTTAAGACTAGAGTCAGGGTCCCAAACAACATTTTCTTTGCGTCTCCAATGAGCAGGAAAAAATTTAGGCAGCAACTGCAGTAAATACTGAACATTGAAAACCACAATATTGGCTGTTGAGGACATTGCAATAGCAGTCAGTCTGTTCAGTATGTCCAGGGGAACATTACGATCAATCAACCTATCAGGGATTTGTTGAAGCAGCATGTATTCCAACTCACTGCAGACAAAGTACAAAGTTCCTTTTGAGGCTTCACAAAAGGATCCAAAATCACCACTTGCTAAAGGAAGCAAAGGCAGGCTGCTTGCATATTCACCAACCTCAGCATCAACAAGGTCTTGAAGACAGTATTCCAATAATACCAGTTTATAAAATCTGTTTGATGTAATCAGTAACTCGCATCTTGTAAGGAACTGGCGTACAGTCACAGGACTAACCAATCGTTGCTTAAAACTGGAAGAATATTTCAGGAGCATATCAAACAAAGGAGAAGACAACTGAACAACAGGCATTCCCAACAAAACAAGGGCCTCACTAAGTTCCTTACTTTTACTGAATTCCTTGTCATGAAGAAAAGCTTCAGACGGTGAGACCCACTTTCCACCTTCCAGATTTGAGTATAAGACTGGAAATCCACCAATACCTCTGTAGAACTGATCCACCAGAAGACTCCATGGCTCTTCAAAGGAACCCCGAGGCCATATCGAATAATATGACTTAGATGGACCTAGTAACCTTCGTAGATCAAGAAGCAACTTTGTAAAAGCAGGAACCACAACATCTTCCAATAGAAGCCTATTCCAGTCGGAACGAAGCTTTCCAACCCTGTCCATATCAGCTCCATACCAGATGCTGCGGCGATTTGAGGAAACCTCAAAGTAACCATTGATTTGCACAGATAATCCTGTTCTGACCGGCAAAGGAAGAAAACAGAATGCCTGGCCATGCTTCAATACATCATCCTGTCAAAAACCAATTCAATCGATACTCACTTAATTCAATTACAAGTAATGCTCATAATGACATCCAAAACAGTGACATAATATACAACATAAAAGCAGTTCACAGGTTAAAAATGTTAGATAACTTGCAACAGTAAAATGCACATAAAATTTTTAAAAAAAAAAAAGATAATCCAAGCAATCATATTAGATGACCATACGAACAATAAACTTTTTAGAAGTATTAACCAGAATAACAGCACTGTTCACATGAATAGTGTCGCGAATAGTGTTGCCAACTACTGTTTGCGTGAACAGCATTGTGAATAGTGTTCAAGACTGATGTTCACATGAACAGTAACTCGTGAACTGCAATCTTACTATTTTTGTCATATTACCTGCTTCTATTTTTAAGTGTTTCTGAAACAATGCTATTATTTAGTATTAGATTAGGATACTTCCTTTATGATATACCATAATCACCTCTTATATATTGGAAGAATAGGGAAATTGGAGCTCTCACGACACTGCTGCTGTGAGCAGTTTCTCTCTCACTTTTTCCTCCTCTTCTTCTTTTCTTCTTCCCCAATTCCTTCTCTCTCGGAATCTTTAGGCTGGACACAGTGTTCTGAATTCTAACATGGTACCAGAGCCTCTGCAACCAGCTAGAGGAAACCCAGAATTATTCTCATCCGCATTGTTCTTTAAATTGATTCTACCTGGTTTGTAGCAATCTATCACTGCCTTAACCATGTAATCGAGATACTTTTTCGACAAATTATGAAGTAATCTCTGCTTAATTATGCTGCTACAGAGGATCCTGAGGATGTGGCATTCTTTTTGCAATTATCTGCTTCAGTTCGAGATCTGCTACAGTCCCAGATTCAGTGCAAGTCATCTCCATCACTTCAGTATCTGCTGTGATGGATATCTCCCTGTCGTGTTTCCCAAGATGATCTTTTTCAGTTCAAGATCTGCTGCAATTGCTATTGCTCTCCTTCAATTTGAGATATGCTGTGATTGCTTATCGTGGTTTTCGGGGATGTCCTTTCTCCTTTAATGAATTATATATTTTATCCAGTCTGCAACATACACTGGCTGCTACTCTTATTCTGTTACTGTAGTCTGAGCTACCTACTGATTCAACGCTGCCCACCTACTGATGTAGCCATGTCTTTGACTACTGTTCTTACACAATTAAGGGAACCCTCGACCCAAGTTCTGGAGCATTTAGATCGCCTGATTAGTGATGCTGCTCTCGAGACAGACCTGCAACTGCTCTGTTTTTGATGTCTCAATGACCATGTGCTAATAACCCTGTACCCTGTACCTTGCCTACAGGCCCATTTACTAAGTTCTTTGGTTGAAGTTTCAGATGATTAGAATTCTTTTGTGATTCTATATTGCTGCTGCAATTGAGTTTGGTTCAGAAAGTCTCCTGAGTCTGTTTCAGAGAGTCTCCTTCATATTTATTTATCACAATACTATTACAAAAGTATGAACTCATTGAACCTGGATACATTTTTTTCTACTGAAGTACCCTCAAATGTTAATCAGACGGACCGTGACTGGGAGAGAGACTCCAAAGTTCTTGTTCCAATTGCCCTTTTGTTGGAAACTCAATAAGCATGAAAGGACCAACAGATAAAGCAACCTGAGTCACAACCATTGAAAGGGATTCTAGTTGTGCCAGTGGAAGTTCTAAACACTCATTGATCAGCTCTGAAAAGTCACTTTTCCAAAAAACTCTCCAAGGTTGTAATTGTAGGCATGATAGATCACCATCGCCGTCGAACCAGACCAACCACCCTCGCTGCCGCCGTCTGCCTCTCGTGATTATTGTTCATAGATTTGACAGGCCTCCAGCTTTTGTTCAAGGGAATATGATCGGCCACTGCAGTCAGAGTCGCTGCATGCTCACTGGCAGTCACAAACAGCCTCTGGTGGCTGATGAACACATTTATGTGTGAAATCTTAGGGCATAAAGCATGTATTTTATACACTTTGAGTGGAGCTACCTTGGGTTTTATGTTGTTTTTTGCAGATTTTATGAATTTCCAGGACTTGAGCGAATATTTGGTGTTTTGAGTATTAAACATGCGATTTTACACGTCAAGATGTCTGCTCAAATTCTCAAATGCGAAAATGGGCCTAACATGGAGCATGATGGGCCAAAGATGTGATTATGGGCCAACTCCAAAGTATTTTAGAGATAAAGAAACAGATTTTGATCTACGGTTGAGATTAGGAATTATTAATCAAATCTACAGAGATATTATTGAGAGAGTCCAAATGGAGAAAAGAGTCCTTGCATACTTCAATATCTTATTTCCTATCTGGGATTTAATTAAAGAAAGAAAAAGAGGGAAAAGAATTATATTTAGAGAAGGAAGAGGCAAAAATCCCGTTTTTGAATGTCTCTGTCCAGTTTCAATCAAGCCCTTCATCAAACGGTCATCCGATGTCCGATCGTGCTGATTTTTGGAGGAGAGCTTCACGACTACTTAAACCTCAAATCCAACAGTGGAATTATGCATTTGATCTCTCTAAGTCGGCGCGATTAGTACGTCAAAACCCTAATTGGCTGAGTCAAATAGGAACCCTGAGTTTTATTCAAATTCAGCCCGTGCCTCATATCTTATGTAAACTCTATAAAAGGAGAGCATACTCCATCAAAGGAGAAGGTGTTCTAGAGCTTAGTAGAAGCATTCTTTCTTCTCTCTTCAGTTTATTTAGGTTCTCTCTAGTTTTCTTTGCTTGCATTTGTGAGATTTTAATTTCTAGATTGAATGTTTAGGTTTAATTTTTTTTTTTTTTTTTATGTAATGCAATTCAAGTTCAAGTTTATTCAAGTTTCAAGTTTTTAGATTTGTTTTTCTCTGGGTCTAGCAATTGCATATTTAGATCATTCTATATCTAGATCTGGTTGTTAGGGTTGGTTGAGATTCGAATCGTTTGTTCAATTTGCAAGTAAGTAACCTTCTTTATTAATCTTCTCTCCTCCCTCCATTCCCGCTTCTATCTACCCCTCCATATTCTTAATTTAGGATTTACTTTCAGTATTTATTTATTGTTCTCCCTTCCCTAGGATCCTTGATCAAAGATGCCTACAGTCGTGCCTCTCTTTGGTTAAGGCTTCCTTTTTACTTTCTGCAATTTACTTTTTGTTATTTACTTTCTGCAATTGACTTTCAGCATTTATTTGTTGTTCTCCCTTCCCCTGGATCCTTGATCAGAGATGCCTACAGTCGTGCCTCTCTTTGGTTAAGGTTTCCTTTTCCTTTTATTGCTTTGTTTATTGCTTTGTTATTTAGTTTCTGCACTGTTTTTTTTCTTTAATATCCATTCCCCCGATCGGTGGACTGTAAGCTACGGCAAAGGGTCCACGGTCAAAGTCATTATTATTATTACTCCCCTTCCCTCGATTCAGAGCTGACACTCGAATCACTTCCCTTTTCTTTTTATTTTTATTGTTCGCATTTTTTTTCTTGTCTTTTATTTATGCATTGATTGTGTTTGCTTTATTTTTCGTTTTAATTCGATTGCATTAGATGCATGGATTAGGATCGTTTAGTTAGTTAATTAGTTTAACAAAAAATTGAATCCTTCCACTCTCGCATTACTATTAAGAAGTTGAATTCTAAGTGGCATATCTCCTTGAGATCGACCTGTTAACTACATGATACCGTGCGCTTGCGGTTACTTTTAATTTCACAAACAGTGGCCCTGGTGTGCAACCCCGGTAGGGCCCCTCGTCACAGTGACAGCACCTGCTTAAGGGCTTAAGGTTGAAGACGATGGTCACCATACCAGTTGGTTCGGTTGGGTCGTTGTTGGCTCATCCCTTGTGATGCCCCGCATCTCATTATACTGTTATTTTAATGTTGTACTAGTATATTCCAAATCCCCTATTTTATTTAAAATAATTAGTGATGTTTGAACCCCCGATCCATAACCAAGTAGACACATTTTCGTCCATTGGTCTCTTATACGGCGAAGTTAGACTGAACCGATGACAATAAAAGAATCACCACAATTTTTTGAACCCGGAGGTATTAATATTCTCATCCCTGAGTGGGCCCACAAGCCCATAAGGAAGGCCCACTGATTATTTAATACCATTTATGTACGTGAATATATGTACGTATATGTATACACACGTATATAGAGTATATATGTACGTGTATATATGTGTGTATAATGTTGAGAAACACGATATTTGTAGAATGGCTCATCGATCAATGATCTCAACCCCTCTATTTACAATTAAGTGGAAAGTACACTATTACAAGGAATAGAATTTTACATGAATACAAACTCTAATTGAACTCCTAGTAAAATCCAACACTCCCCCTCAAGTTGAGGCATAGATATTAGTCATGCCCTACTTGTCTACAATAGGAAGGAAATCTCTTTCTTTCAAACCCTAGTGAAAACATTTGCTACTCAGTCTCCAAATCTTACAAAAGCCATGCAAATAGGCCCTTGTTCCAACTTTCCTTTGACAAAAAACCTGTCAATTTCAATGTGCTTAGTTCGATCATGTTGCACCGAATTATTAGCAATACTAATAGCAGCCTTGTTGTCACAATATAACATCATAGGGTTTGGAACTTGGACTCCAATATCTTGCAGCAAGCCTTTCAACCATAGTAGCTCACAAACTCCACGAACCATAGCTCTATATTCAACTTTGGTACTAGATAGAGCTACCACATTCTGTTTCTTACTTCTCCAAGTAACCAGATTACCTCCAACAAAGGTATAGTAACCTGAAATTGACTTCCTGTCTGGAGATCCAACCCAATCTGTATCAGTGCATGCTTCTACTTTTAGATTATCAATGGGTGACAAAAGTATTCATTTTCCAGGAGTTCCCTTCAAATACTGTAGTATTCTGGTAACAACCTTCATATGAGCTAAATATGGATCATGCATAAATTCGCTTATTATCCCTACAGCATAAGCGATGTCTGGCCTAGTGTGAGACAAGTAAATAAGCTTCCCTACCAGCCTTTGGTATCTTCCTTTGTCCACTGGTTCTCCCTCTTTTTCTTTAAGTTTAGCTCCAGCTTCAATAAGGGTATCAACTGCTTTACACCCCAACATTCCCACTTTTGATAATAAATCTAGGACATACTTTCTTTGGGATAGGAATCTACCTTTCGTTGATCGAGCCACCTCAATCCCTAAGAAATACTGTAACTTCCCTAGATCTTTAATTTCAAACTCTCTACCAAGAAAGTCCTTCAACTTTTTAATTTCTTCACCATCATTCCCGGTGATGACAAATATCGTCTACATAGACAATGAGAAGTGTGATGTTAGTACCTGACTTCTTAACAAATAGTGTATGATCAGCATTGCGTTGCTTGTACCCAATAGAAGTCTTTGCCTTCATGAGACGTCCAAACCAGCATCTAGGAGACTGTTTTAACCCATAATTGACCTCTTCAACCGACAAATTTTCCCTGCAGTATTGTCATCGGAGAAACCATGTGGGATTTCCATATAGACTTCTTCCGCTGACTCCCCATGTAAGAAGGCATTCTTTACAACTAGTTGGTGCAAGCTCCAGTCTTTGTTCGCAGCCTCAAACAACAGAACTCTGACAGTGTTTAGTTTCGCAACAGGGGAAAAAGTCTCCTAATAATCAATCCCATAGGTCTAGGTAAACCCCTTTGCAACTAGTCTAGCTCTCAACTTGTTGATTGATCCATCCATATTTTGTTTAACCACAAATACCCATTTACAGCCCACTAGTTTTTTTCCTGGAGGAAGTGTAACCAGCTCCCAAGTGTCATTTTTCTTCATTGCCTGCATTTCCTCTACCATAGCTGCCTTCCATCTCTTATCAGCATAGGCTTCCTGCCAACTTTTAGGAATAGATACAGAGGATAGAGAGGATATAAAAGCACGGTAGGAGTTAGATAAAAGGTATAAGAAACATATTTAGCTATGGGATGTTGAGTACAAGATCTGACTCCTTTTCTAACAGCAATAAGAAGATCAGAAGAAGATACCTTAAAGGGAACAGTAGAATCTGATTCTGAGCAGGAGACTGAAGTGGTAACATATCACCTTTCTCCACCTGCTTTAGCCGGTAGTAATTCTTCCTTTGATAAGTCTGCACCTCCTTATTCTGGTCAATCTGGTTTTGAAAGACCTCAACAGTTTGTCTCACAGGAGTGGTCTTCCCCTGGCTAGGTTCTTCACATGGTTCAGAAAACGAAGGAGGAGGATTAGAGTCATCAGGTATACTGGCAGAAGTCTCCCCCAAGTCAGAAAACTCTTTTGGGACTCTTAAGTTGTGTTGGTGTGTGATAGGAAGATCTAGAGTTGGAAAGAACACATTTCCTCTAGGACTTTCCCCCTGTAAAGGTATACAGTAAGGGCAAGACTCATTAAAAATTACATCCATGGATACAATGGTTTTCCTGGAAGGAAAATGATAACATTTGTACCATTTCTGAGTAGCAGAATACCCCAAAAATATGCACCGTAGGCCGTAGGGAGCCAGCTTACTCTAGTGGGCGGTGATTTTTGCATAACACACATATCCAAAAAATTTTGGGGGAATAATGAAAAAAAGGCTCCCTGGAGAATCTCATTAGGACATTTAGAACCAAGTATCCTACTGGGCATCCTATTCGTAAGGTAAGAAGCAATGAGTATAGCATCACTCCAGTACTGGTCAGGTACATTCATAGCAATCATAATGGAATGGGCTATCTCTAAGAGATGCCGATTCTTCCTTTCGGCAACCCCATTTTGGGCAGCCATATCAACGCAACTGGTCTGGTGTATTATGCCAGAGTCAAAGAGATATCTCTGAAATTCACCATCAATATACTCTGTGCCATTGTCACTGCGAAGGATCTTCACAGTGGGCAGTGGCATTGAACTGAGTTTAAATCATATTATGAAAATCACGAAAACATCGAAAAACCGTTTTAAAAGATAAATCTATGTAGAACGAGAGTGACAATTAATAAAAGTAACAAAGTACCTATGGCCAGTAATAGACACACGTCGGCAGGGACCCCACACATCAGTATGAATTAGCATAAAAGGAATAGTTTTTCTATTATGAAGAGAAGGCAAATAAGTAAAACGAGTCTGCTTTGCAAAAATGCAGGCTTCACAAAAAAAATCATCCTCATTACAAGAAGAAACTAAATCAAGAAATATTTTCTTAAGAGTTCCTAAAGGGGGGTGACCTAGCCTACGGTGCCACTGATGAAGGTCTGATATTACTGAATGGACCTGTTTAGAAGATGTAGTCTAAACAGAAGTAGATCCTTCAATCGGCTCAAGCAAATAAAGTCCATTGTCTAGTTTCCTGTGACCAGATCCTGGAAGACACAGTAAGATGGGAAAAATGTCACTTTACAATTCAAGTTATGTGTAAGACTACTGATAAAGAGCAAGTTAGTAGAGAAAGAGGGAACATGTAGAACTTTATACAAAGAAAGTGATGGAGAATGTTGAATGGTCCCTTTTCCAGCAATGGAAGAATAAGAGCCATTAGCAATTCGTACTTTATCCTTTCCAGAAGTTGGAGAATATTGTTAAAAAAAGGAGGATAAACCTGTCATATGATCTATGGCTCCTGTATCAATAATCCATGGAGTAGAAACTGAAGAAACTTGGAAGCTTGTAAATGTTTTACCTAAAGTAGCAAGGTAGGAGTTGGTTTGGTTAGTAGAGGAAGCCGTGGTAGAGGCTGTACCGGCAGTAGAAGACTACAGAATAAGTCGCAAAGTAGCTAACTCCTCCTGTGAAAGACCAACGTCTGCACTGGGTGTTGTGGAAACTATCTCAGAAATATGAGCTTTCGATTTTCCTCTTTTTTGTGCTCTTTTTTGCTCAAAATCAACAGGCTTCCCATGGAGCTTCCAACAATTGGCCTTGGTATGATATGGTTTGTGACAATGTTCACACTTGACAATCTCCTTAGTTGAATAAGATTTAGTGCTAACAAACTGTAAGATTGATTTCTCCACAATAGGAGCATGAAGCTTGATTAATCGACGGCTTTCCTCACACTAAATAAGTGCATAAGACTGTTCTAGTGTAGGAAAGGAAGAACGACTTAATACTTGCATTTTGATTTGATCATACTCCACATTCAAACCTGCCAAAAAGTCATATACTCGAATCTTATCAATCTGCTTCCTATAAGTAGTCACATCATCTGGATTAGTGGGGTGATAAATCCCATAATGATCCAACTCTTGCCAAACAGAGCACAACTCAACATAATATTAGGCCACAGTCAGTTCCTTTTGGGTAGTCTCATGAAGCTTCTTTCGTAGCTCATAAACCTGTGCATCATTCCCCAACTGTCCATAGGTTTAGGTAGTAGCCTTTTAGATTTGGGCTGCAGTATCAAGTAATAAGTAACCTTGGGCAATATTTGGATGCATGGAATTCAAAAGGAATGACATAATAAGAGAGTCATTTGATATCCATTTATCCTGTAAAAAACCTACAGTAGTAGGTTTGATAGTGGTGCTCGTAATGTGTCCAACTAGTCCTCTTCCAGCAATAGTCAGGTAAGCAGATCGAGACCAGATCAATAATTTGTGCCATCAAATCTTACTGAAAGAGGATGAAGAGTAGGGTAATGTTCGGATCCAGTGGGAGCAGTAGTACCATCGGTGGTTGCCATGTTGAAAGAATTGTCTGCAGTTCTTCAATTTTCACCCCTTCAAAGAAACTGAAATGTCGCAGAATGCAATAGCCAAAACACCCAAAAAAACTAATAAATTTCTTTTCTTTTCTTTTTTTTGGGGGGGGGGGCTAAAGAACAGTAGATTTGGAGAAAAGAAAAAAATAATAATATGGTTTGGTTTGGTCTAAATTTAGAGAGAACCAAATATATGGTTCGGCCAAAGAGCAATGGGTTTGGTCTAAATGTATAGAGAACCAAATATATGGTTCGGCCAATAAAGCAATGGGTTTAATGGGATTTTAGAAGTCGTGTTTCAGAGGGATTAGAAGTATTGCATCGTCATGTTTCAGAGGGTTACCCAGCTTTGATGGCGATGGCGATGGTGGGTGAAGCTGATGGCTGAAGATGACGATGGCGGCGATGGTAGTGACATCTATACAAGCAGCAGCTCCAAAGCAATCAGATGCGATTAAAGCTGAGAGCATGACAGATGCTCAAAATCTTAGCATCCAGTAGAAGAGAGTTAGCTTTCGTGGAACAAGGGGTCGAGGAATCGTAGGAGGGTGCTCGACGCAAACCCATAGCAGCAGCACTGATTCATCGATGCCATTGATTACCGCACTTCATATGTCTCTCATTGTAGCATATCTCGTCTTCCCTCTTTTACTCTCTTCAACAGTTGCTAACACCAGAACTAAGGTCGCAACTGATACAAGGTTGCCGTCGATGCAGATGAAGGCAGGAGAAGGAGTTGGAAGCAGAGTCGGAAGACGATGGCGATGTATGGCTCGATGATGAAGGAAAAAGAAGAAAAAAAAAACGATGGCTTCTGGAGAGACGTCTCGGAGATGGAGGTAGGTTCCCACAGCGAGAATTTTGTTTTTCTTCTCTTCCCTAATCAAACTTAGGCTCTGATACCATGTTGAGAAACACGATATCTGTAGAATGGCTCATCGATCAATGATCTCAAGCCCTCTATTTATAATTAAGTGGAAAGTACACTATTACAAGGAATAGAATTTTACATGAATACAAACTCTAATTGAATTCCTAGTAGAATCCAACATATATATATGTACATGTATATGTGTGTATATATATATATATATATATATATATATATATATATTGTGTGTGTGTGTGTGTGTGTGTGTATATATATATGTATACATGTACTCCTTTTTCTTGACTATTGTATCATTTCTTTTTATTTAAATAACATATTTTTTGTATTAGTCTTTTTATCATTTTCTTCTTTTGTCTCACAATTTGTTGGTACCCTTTGTATTTATATTTTTTTTCAAATTTATAAAATCAAAATAGAAACGAGAATTTTTCCAATGAATTTCGAATATACAACAAATCACAAGTTAGGAATTAGGATAGCAAAAAAAAGAAAGTCCATCTAAGCTTTCCTCTTTGTAAACATCATAAATGATATTTTGATTTCATAAATATTGTAAAATCCAATCTGAAAAGGAAACCAACAGATTTTATAGAAATTATAAATCACAACTTAGGAAAAAAGTCGAATAAAATCATTCTGAACTTTCCCATTTTAAAAGTTTTTTCGAATCGAAAAGAAAATTTTTCCCAAAAAATAGAATTTTTCCAATGAATTTCGAATAAACTACAAATCACAAGTTAGGAATTAGGAAAGCAAAAAAAAGAAAGTCCGTCTAAGCTTTCCTCTTTGTAAACATCATAAATGATATTTTGATTTCATAAATATTGTAAAATCCAATCTGAAAAGGAAACCAACAGATTTTATAGAAATTATAAATCACAACTTAGGAAAAGAAGTTGAATAAAATCATTCCGAACTTTCCCATTTTAAAAGTTTTTTCGAATCAGAAAAGGAAATTTTTCCAACAGATATCAAAGAAATTATAAATCACAACTTAGAAAAGGAAAATGAAGAAAATCATACCAAACTTCAATTTTTATTTTTATTTTTAATTTGTGATAATTCGTTTTAATAAAGAAATAAATGGCATTTTGGTTTTATAAATCATAAATTGGAAAAGAAAGTTGGAGAAAGATATATTGTAATATCGGACACTTTTTGAAAAGGCAATACAATTTTAGTAAAAAAAAGGTAAAATATGATCTTTTTTTTTATTAAGAATTTATTCTTGGGGTATGATTTATTAAGAAATCATCTCTCTCGTTTGCTTTTACTTAAAAAAAAATCTCTTTATTCCATACCCAACACCACCAAAGATAAGGGTTTCTCCAATGGATCGCCAAAGAAACAATTCTACCTAGAGCACAACAATGATGCAATTCTTGAAGATTTCGGTGCACAGGTTCACTTCTTCTTCATTCTTCACTAATTCATTGTTTCTTATATTTTACTTGACGTTCATCCATTACATAGAAATTTATCGGTGCCCATTGATCATCATGGGCATTCAAAGAAAAATGTTGTGTTCTACGCATGCCACGAACCCAAAGAGGAAGGGTTGAGTACATTACCAGAGGACAGAGAACGACGATCGGAAGAACTATAGTACCTATGAGGGCCATAAGGAAACGAAACCATTCTTTCCATCCAACAATTTAAATTTGAATTTTCCAATTAAATTATTGGATGTTTTAAAGAATGGCTCAACTATTTATTAGTGAGTAAGTCACATTTCCGTTTTAGAGTTTTAAATCCCTATAGTTCTTCACTGAAAGTTATCGTATCCTCTCTGATTTATTTAATGACTAAATTTTTAACTTTAGATCGATCTCAATAGAGGATATCTTTGTTCGTGTGATAAGTTGTAAAAATTTGCAGTTGTTTATTTACTTAATTCGTGTTTGAAACCGTTAGTCACACATTTTGATTGTAAAGGCATTGCTTTACCATTCTATATCACTGGGAATTGATCATATCGCATCTTAGGACTCCTTTTCTTGAGGTCTACCAATTTTATTTTATTTTTTGTTTGATCTGTCTGTATAATTTGAATAGTTTTATTCATATTAGTTTAGCATGATCTTTTCATATTCGCTTAATTTTCTGGTAGCTTAATGTTTGGTTGGAAATTTAGAGCATTTTATTAGTTATTTGAAATATTGTGAAAAGCTTATGATCATGGGTTTATTCAAGTGGGTGCTCAGTAACACATATCTTTCATTCCCCATCCATTCACCACCACGTAAGCCTCACTCTCATCTCTGCCACGCTCTCAGATTCGAGAATAACAAGGTGAAGGACTGTTTGGTGATGAGGGTTGTAAATGAAATATATGTTTTGATCAAATAGGAAAAGGGCGTGCTCTAATTGATTTGGGATTAAGAGATGCGCCCGGAACAAAAACAGGTAAGTGGTATTGACTAACCCATGTATGTTGTAAGCAGATGGTTTCACTTAGTAAACGGGTAATATCCACTTGTTAATATGAAACCTATCTTATTTCTTTTACTTGTGCGATCTACAGAAGTGTGCGATGTGTTACCTTTTGAATAAAATAGAAGTGCATGGAATCGAATGATAGCTGAAGTACCTAACTGAAATATTTGAATCGAAATGCTAGTGACATTCTTAAACTGTTAAACTAGGAATAAGAAACAATGTTTATGCTTGTTAAATTCAAATTTGCATGTTTCTTTTTTGAAGGACGGGATTGTATTGATAATTGTATTGATAATTGTATGAATTGTGTCAAGCCTTGTTCTGATAAGGTTAAGTGATAATTAAAATGAAAGAAGTACACTGAAATGGAAGAGGTATAATAATGCATGGTTGAACCTAAACCTAAAAAGAGAAAAGAAAATGGGAGGAAATAATAAGAATAAAGAAAAAAAATAAAATGTTAACGGGTTCTGTAAGTCCTGATACCTAGTGTACCCAAATGGGAAGGCATGAAGCAAGACTGAAAAGTGGAAAGAGAGACTAGACCAATGATAGCCATCTGTGGAGAACACCTGGCCTTGTGCCAAGATAGTGAAAAGGAAATCTCCAAATGAGAACCTCTAAGACTATGATTGATGCCACTTGTGTGGTTCAGACTGAGGATGTCCACTCTATAGGAGCTTAGGTCTGGCTTAATAAAGGGAGAGGGGGGGGAAGGAAAATGAAATGAAAACTGAAATGCATAATGTCATGATACTTTGGTGTGGTAAATGGATGCATGATGATTTATCTGGTTTGCTTACATGGTTGACTATATTGCTTATTGGGCTCACGAAGTTTATTATTGTAAATGTTGACAAGTCCCCAAATACATGACAAGGAAGTCCCTAGATACATGGTTGACGACGGTGTGATGGATGTCCAAAATTGAGATGGGGGTTCTCGTCTTTCCCACAGCCGAAATCAAGTCTTAAGGCCTCTATGAAGCTCACCCAGTCCAACTTCAGCCAATCCCTCTAGTAGATACACTCCATGGCTTCACTTTCCAGGTGTTTGAGAGCCGCTCCCAAATCCCAACCGATGTTCATGCTCTATTTGGAAATCCCAACAGAAAAGCACAACTTCCGTCAGCCATCTCTACTTACTCCCTTCACCGAAAGAAAGAGATAACCCCATAGCCATGTTGCTTACCTCAACCCCGAACACACTCTAATACCAGTTGATAAGAACCAGAGAATCCAATATGAAAATTGATATCAAAACATGTAAAAATAACAAGGATAATCCAGTTTTGATTGTATCAGTCACCCCCTGCAGTATATAATACTGCTCCTCAGCCAAAGGCTGCCCAAACCACTCACATAGACATTCCCTATCCTTTCCTCACACCTTCCTGCCTATTTATAACCTAGCAACCAATAGTAACCATCTCTCTATCCATGCAGCATGATCCCAGGGCCCTAACAGAGCGAAACATCAGGAATTGGACCTCCAGCTTCAGATCACTTCAACAGATTTGGGATTCCATCTCCTTATGAAGTTAAAGGGAGAACCTCTTTTTTTGCTAATTTCTCTACTAATTCACCCAGGAATAGGCACATTCTTGCCTCGTGGAGAATCCCTCCCCCCCCCCCCCAATGCTTTACTTTGCCTCCTCTACTTGAGGCTGTGCTGTTTGAGCTCCATTCCTCTTTCTGAAGGCTTTAGCTACTCTCCTTTGTCTCATTCAATTATTCATTCACCAAAAAATAAAAAACATGAGCAGTGTATATCCTTGAAGGCAAAGGAGTACAACAAACTAGAGAAGATTGTGATATTTGTGAGGATATAGAGCTTGAGAAGCTACAGAAATATGACCATTCAACCTCCTCAGATCTACTGATTATTATAATGAAATGTAGTAGAATGGAAGAGAGCATTCATGTGGTGAGAGTCAAGACAGACTATCCACCATCTGACTTCAGGAAAGGGAAATATCCTAGATTAAAATTGCAACTTCCGAAGCTCATCCCAAATGAAGTTTGCTCTTGGTCTCAAAGGAGGTTTTATAAGGAAATATGAGGACAAAAGGAAAGGGAATTACAAGAAATCAATTGGACTTGTCAATAACAACATGATAAGTCTGCTAGGAAAAAGGTTGACAGAGATGATTCTAGGCATTAATATAAGATGAATAAATAGAATTACTTCAATGAACTTCAAAGATTATTTCCATGGTTGTAATGCATTAGGCACAAACCCTCTGGATGTAGAAGAAATGTCAAGCGTGTGGCTTTCTGAAGCAGGATCAGATATGCTCTACTGGTAGTGGAAAGTGTGGCTATTACAGCTGTTAGAAGTTGTTTGTGTGGAAGGTTGTCGTGGTCTTGGTTGGTTCCCCCATGTACTTATATGAGTTTATGGGCGGCTGCATTAAAATTCCTCACTGGAGTGGTCCTTCTACCAATGTTGGTCTGCTTGGAAGGGGAGAAATTCCTAGGTATTGGAAGAAAAGAAGTGGCTAGCCAAGTGAGTATCAAAGCACTTTTCAATTCTAGTTCATGATGACACATTTCAACATCGAATTCTCTCTCTTTTGCTAATATCATGAAGCATATACTATTTGTCACTATTACGGATAAAGAAATTCACCATTTCATGCTCTTGTTTGATAAAATTTACCATTGTGCCAAAAAAGAAACAAATGAAAATAATTTCATATGACAATTAACAAATATAGACTGCAGCACCAGATACGTTATACTGGTCTGTGATGCAAGGTCTGTGATGCAACTAAAAAGACTTCTATAAGTTTTTGCGAATTATATGATAAGTGGGATACCGTAGCTCACCTCCAGCGCATCACCTGATATGCATGCAGCAACTGATGCCCAGGGCAACAGGTTGATATCATATTCTTTGACAGCAGCAGCAGCAAAAGCACCAATTTTACTTGATCCTGATGCCATTGCCTGCACAATGAAAAATTTGACCATCTTCTTCTCCGGATGGGTCCCAACAACTGCTTCACTCAAGAAGTCCAATGAGAAAGAATCCACCTCATTGTTTGCAGACATGACAGAGTTAGACAATCTCAGTAATGTCTGGCGATGCCAAATTACATCATCATTTGCTGAGCTGACACAACAAGAGTAGAGCTTCCGTGGTTCAGGTGCCCCACCATCCCATATATACATTTCAACAGACAGCACATTTTTAAGAAAAAGCAGGGTGAAAATCCCTTCCTTATAAAGCTGAGCGAACATAGAATAAATGTCATCTTCAGAGTATGCTTGCTTTGAGAGCTTACTAATTGCACCCTGATCTGTATTCCTCAAAGGAAAACGGAATAAAGTTCCATGGAAAGGCTGTTCCATGTCGCATCCAAAAGCACAATATGGAAAGAACTGGTCATTATAAATCGAAATAGCTGAAGAACTAACATACTCAATACGCTTTCCAGGATTTGCCACTGAAATATTAGGAAGATATGCTCCCTGAGGATCAAATAAAACCACATATTTGCCACTCACAAAAGATGGCAAATCTGTCAAATGGTACACTGAGTTGAATCCCACCCTAGAAAAAAGATCATTATTTCCAAAGTCAGAAACTTAGTAGCACAGCCCAAACAAGAAATCCAAAATATAACCAAAAGCTACAAGCAAGTAATTTTATTCATTTTTTCCCAAATTCTCTCTACCCAACATACTCGAAAATCAATAGCCAGAAGAACTGATGTCAAGCATTTGTGTAGAGAAGAGTCCATTAAATTGGGATCTCTCACAGCAGAATACACTATTGATTAAGGATTTTTTTTTTCATCTGGAACCCCTGAGGTATGGTGAAAGGCACATTTGCTACAGGCCTCTTGCATTTTTGCACCTGTGCCCCCAGTAGTGCCCAATTATGGCCAAATAAGGACGCACCATCAAATTGGATGTAATCCATTAGTTTACAATTTCACTTTTTTACCAAATTACCCTGATTGTAGACACCCATTATTTAACTTAAAATAATTTTTATATTAATTAAAAAGGAATCCGGGAATATTCCCATCATCTTCCCCACTCTCCAAATATGGAAACCCTAGGCTGTTATTCCCCTCCCCTCTTCTTCCTTCCCCTTGGTGGCTTCAAAATCTCTGATGATCTGATTGGAAGAATGTAAGAAATCAAGTTCAGAAATCTCCAGAAGTAAACACAATAGCCTCAAACACTTCAAATTCACGCCCAATGGAAGAAAAAAAAACCTCGAGAATCAGAAGCTTGAAAAACAAAACCCTTTAAGTTTTATGAAAAGCTACTCTCCAAAGAATCACCATTTCACATTTCACAGATGCAGCAGCCTGGGCCAACTTTCTCATTCTTAATCTCCTCCAAACTCAACAGTCAATAGAACTCGAACTACAAATAAGCACTATAAGAACTATCGAGCATGAAGAAAAGAAAAATGACCTAAATCATAAAAATAAAAAGAAGCTACAACCATGGCTGATGAGAAATAGAGTAGAGAGAATAAAAAGTTTCAAAAGCAAAGTTTTTTCTGGTACTTTTTTACTGGTACTTCTGTATTCTTCTTCTTTGTGAAGAACTGATCCAAGGGAAGTGGGCTTCTTATTGATTGTCTTGGTCTCCCTCCTTTTCTCCGCTGGTTGCCATAGATTGGGTGAGGACATTCAGTGAACCACTAGAAGGGAACAAATTTTTTTCTCTCCTTTAAAAATTCAAAGAACATCACTTAACACAATTAACTATAATAAAACAAATTTCATTGGAGGAAACTGCATTGTAGTTCCGGGGGAAGCTTTTGCTTCATAAGAGGTTTCACGCTCAAGTGCTCAACAGAATATCCTCTTGCCCTCTGACTCATTTACCATGAAAACAGTCCACATGCACCAATTTTGCATGGGATTTTCTTAATTTTCTCTTTCTTTTTTTTTAATTGATAGGTTATGAACTTCTAGAGCATACCAGAAGTAACTAAAGCAGTGATGTGGAACAGTAGCATTACTTTAGGGAAGTTCTTGGAGCATTCCCAGGGAAGCCTGTCGTTTGAATCGCAAGTGAAAAGGAGAAACTAGAACCAAAGGGCATTAGTGTCACCCTACCAAGGGTTTAACGTCATAAAATGACTCAAAGTCCCTGACCCTCATGGTTAGCAACTAAAGTCCCTATTTGACAGTGTCCTTATTTGGCCAAAAGTGGGTACCAAGGGAGGTACAGATGTGAAAGTGTAAAACGTGCAGGGAACTTGAATTTGCTACAACTCAGGAGGATCCAGATGAAAAAAATTAAAAATAAATAAATTTGAAGATATTGAGCTCAAGTAGTAGTTCCAATGTATGGTTCTCATTGTAATGACTAATGAACGGAATTAGGAGTTGCACCAATTCTAGACAAGCTTTATGAGAGTCATTCCAGGTGGTATGGTCATTGTCTGATGGAGACTTACGAATACAATGGTAAGGAAGAGCAACCAAATTCAGTAGTGGTAGAAAAGATAGATTGACCACTGGAGAAGTAGTAGAAAAGATATGAATGGGCTTGGGCTCGATCCTAGTTTGACCATGGATAGAGTGGTATGGAGGAGACAGACCAGTGTTGCTGACCCATGTAGGGCCCTGGAGATTTTCCTACTTTGACTATTGCTTTGATTTCTCCCTTTTTACTTATTGTCGATTTCTCCTTTAATCATAGTTGTCAAGGAGACAGAGGGAAACAAAAACGAAGGCGACAAGGCAACACCTGGACGCCTTGACCCAAAGAAGGGCCAGACTCCTAGGCAAGGCAACGCCTTGACAACTTGGCTCTTAACTCCCTTTTACTCTTGTTATACTTCATTCTACTTTTGATATATATACTACTGCCTCAGCTTCTTCCAGATCCATGTAGCTGACCACATTTTGTTGGGATAAGGTTATGGTTGTTGTTGTCACTATTGTAATGAACCCAAATATAATATGCAAGTATTGCCACATTTCGTTGTTTCTTTCTTCAGTTGTGATTATGAGTTCTTTCTTCAATTGTGATTATGAGACCTACCCAGTTGAAACAAGTTGTTTAATTAAGGAATGTCTCTCAGAATCATAAGTGTTTTGGTGTTTCCCAAATTAGCCATTCATGAGGATTGAAAATATGATAAATCCACTATAGGCTGTCTACAGCCATAAATTGCATATTTTGATGGAACGGGTTCATGGCTATGATTTATAGCAAAAAAAATTGTCTCCGACTCTCCAATCAAGGTTTATGGGGAAAAAACCCTGAAAGTGTTCATGGTGTACAGATTTGAATCTCAGCATACTTCAACATATCCACTCAGAGGAAGGTCTTTTCTCTTTTTCTCTGTCTTTATATCCCCCCACCCCAATTGATGAATCATTTTTCCTCTCAGTTACACATGCATCTATTCTTGACTTATTTTAGGATCTGAAAACGAACCTATTTTACTTAATTGGCCCCCACTAGGCGCAGAATTGTAAATTTTTCTGCATCTTCAAGCTGAAATGGCTAAAACAGCTCCTGTATTTTTGTTTATTATGATTTATGAGGACCAAGCAAAGAAATCCTGGACAAACAATGAATCAAAAGAAAACCAAAACATCAGGAAAATCGAAGATGATAAGAACAGTATCTTTGTGAATCATACAGTCAACATAAATAGGATCCTCAAGACCTCACCCATCCCGAGATATGGCCCCTCCTGAGAGTTAGAACTTGAGATCACCTTCAAGAGTCACACTTACACCTCCTTGAAAGAGCATCAGGGACTATACTTGTCAAAGTGCCACCTAAGTGTTGCTTAGATGCCCAGGCACCTTAGTCACCTATTATTTACCCCACCCCACCCCCTCAACTGCTCCCGGCTTGGAGAGGCTCATGCTTGATCTCAACACCCTTACGAGGTAGTGGGATCCGATGGAGGACAAGGGTGAGGTAACTATACCAAGGGTAGGATTCTTCTAGGCTCCGCTGGACGACACAGGAACGACCTGTTCAGTCTCTGTCTATCTTTTTTGGACAGCACCGTGTTTGAGGAAAATCAAAGACATGTTGCCCCAATGTGCACCCAGAGATCCTGCTTCTTTTGAAGAGTTGGATAGTTGCCCAGGAAAGAAATCCTTACTATTCGGACTAGATACTTGACTTACTACCCCTTATTCTCCAGGACAAGTTTGCATGTATCGATGCAGATCCATTGGCGCAGCACCTCCCATATCTTCTTCTACATCCGACAACTTAGGTCGCTGGGCACTTTCACAACTATGTCCGACACAAACTCCCCTAATTGTTCCCTGGTTTAGACTTGAGGTGGTCGAATCAGATTATGGGAAGACTAGTGATGGATGATAACTCCATTTTAAATTTAAAACAGAATGGTTTATGAAGGGTTTGTTCAAGTTGTAGTAATGATGCAGCTGAGTAATTGTGGTGAAAACTATTCATGGTGGACTGTTTTAAGGTTGTTATGTAGTGTTTACAGTTGTCGGGGGGGTTCTTAACTGTCCTTTACTAGTTTTAGTGTTTTACCTGTATTACACAGTGACTCTTTCAATCAGTAATAGCCTCCCACTTCTAGGTTTGCCCTTCCACTTCACAAGGAAAGAAAGGTAGCCCAGCCCCTAACGCGTAGTTCTATGCATATTCAAGAACTTACTCAATGGAGTCTCCAACGGGTGGGTTGAGTTGTCAATTGAGGTAGCCGCAACATATGCTCTTGAGTATCCTTCATCTGAGTGATGCCCTAAATAAAGGCATAAGTCAGCCACATTAAAGATGCAGATAATGACTAGTCTGAGGGTAGCTCTAGCATATAGGCATTTGGGCCAATGCACTTGATGACCTTGTATGGTCCCATCTTCTTGGGGTGGGTTGGTGTTGACACCTGGTTGATGCCTTTCTAGGTGGACCCTCACCATGAGCACATACAACAACAACAACAATAAGCCTTATCCCAACTAAATGGGGTCGGCTACATGGATTCTTGCCCTCCAATCAGTTATGTTCGAGGCCATGCTAGATATAAGGCCTAAGCTATACATATCCTTTCTCACCACTTCTCCTAAGGTTATCTTAGGTCTACCCCTAGCTCTTCTAGTTCCTTCAATATGGATTATATCACTTCTCCGTACAGGGGCATTTATAGGTCTCTGTTGAACGTGGCCGTGCCACCTCAAAGGACTCTCTTGAAGCTTATTACTTATGGGAGCAACTCCCAGACCAACTCTAATATGATCATTTCTTATCTTATCCATCCTAGTTTTATCACTCATCCATCTTAGCATCCTCATTTCTGCTATATTGAGTTTATCTATATGATTCTTTTTAACAGCCCAATACTCTGCACCATACATCATAGCTGATCGAACAACGGTCCTATAAAATTTTCCTTTAAGCTTTAATGGAATACGCCGATCACATAAGACCCCAAACGCACCTCTCCACTTCATCCACCCTATTTTAATTCTTTGGGAAACCTCATCCTCTAAATCACCTCTTTTACTTATGATTGAACCTAGGTACCTAAAACAATCACTCTGAGGAATCTCTTTATCGTCAAGTATCACCACCTCATCATCTGCCCAATCATGACTAAAGTTACAAACTAGATATTATGTCTTCGATCTACTAAGTTTAAAGCCTTTTGATTCCAAAGCTACTCTCCATGATTCTAATTTGGTATTAATCCCCACTTGGGTCCTCATCAATCAACACAATATCATCCGCAAAAAGCATATACCAGGGGACCTCATCTTAAATGTCTTTGGTTAATTCATCCATTACCAGTGCAAAAAGATATGGACTTAAAGTTGACCCTTGATGTAGCCCAACTATTATCGGGAATTTATTACTTTGTCCCCCCACTGTTCTAACACTGGTCACCGAACCATCATACATATCGTTAACTATATCTACATATTTACTTGCAACACTTCTTTTCTCTAGTACTTGCCAAATTAACGCTCTAGGGACTCTATCATAAGCTTTTTCCTCACCATAAGCACATCTCCTGGCTTAAATTTAACAAGTCTAAGGTATTTGTTTGCATTGGCTATACAAACTCTCCATGTTGAGAGCTATCCTTCTCACATCGATGTGCACCTCTATGATATGCCTAAAAAATTCAGCAGCTTCTATACTGACCCCAGCTTGTAATAACGCTGGGTCTATGTCAATGGGCTTCTGAGGTTGTATGCCTAGGAGTCCGTCAAAGGGTGTCCTACTGCGGTTCTGTTCAACAAGCTGATATAAGTGAATTCTGCTATATCCAGTATGGACGGTTTGGTCCATGGTTTGAGATCTTGACGAGATCTCATCTTTTTTGAAAGGCAAGATGAGATGGTATGTGAGTTCTCAGAGATCCCATATCTCAAGCGAGATCTTGCGAGATCCCAAGATCTCACCCCAATATCTGGCCTAGACTGAGATATGGTCCAAGCACCCCCTTTTTAAGGCCTTATCTCGAACGAGAGAGGTCATTTCTGTCCTCTCCCGCCATCCTCACTCTCCCTCACCAGATCTAGCCAAATCTCGCCAGAACTTGCCATTTTTTCGGATTTTAGCCGATTTTTAGTTGTAACTACTCTTAGCAAATCTACATCAAGAAAGGAAGATCAAACAAGGCCATTTGAAGGAGTTCTTCAACCAAGGCCATAATAAATATTCATGGGCCCAAGCCTAAATGGCAAAGGGAATCCCAAGGCAAAGGAAATCCCAAGCGGGACCCCAGTGTGCATCGGGGGGAAGGTCGTTGGCAACAGAATGTGAAGCATGAGCCATACCCAACACTTCTATTATGAACTTATAGTGGTTGCATTATTGTACTCTTGAGAATCGAGAATGTGATGTTGTACCGTACTCACATGGATGGAATTCTAATGATATTTAAGTTATCTAATGCATTGATACACTTGTTTTTCATTTATATGTCTTCAAGTTTCTACATTTCATGTTGTATAACCTTGCATGTTCAATCCTGCAGCATTTCGATTTCAAACTTAGGGTCGACTTAAAACTCATAATTAGGGTTGTTCTCACAAATCAGGCAACCAATGTGTTCAAAATGCCTAAATTATAGGCATGAATGCAGATTGTCAAGTAGAAAACATCTTAGAGACACTTGTAGTCTCTCACTGTTGAGGAGAGATACTTTATATGGTTGGCCAACGGTTTTGACAAAGCTTTCAAACACCACATTGACATTATTGCCACTATCCACTATTACCTTGGTTGGATATTCACTTGTTTTTACTCTGGTATAGAAAATACAACTCCTCCAGTCTTCTCTGTTTCTACCACAAGAATTTTGGACATAACATTCATAGGAAAGCTAAAAGCTTTGTTCTAGGTACTCTTCATCATAGAGGTCTTCTAGGTCTACTTCTTCTCTGCGTGCGTGCTCCAGTTGAGCCACCCTAGTTGTCAAGCCTTATACTTGTGCTAGAATATCTGCTGATTCACTCATATCTCTGATATCACTTTGATGTGGCCTCACAAGCGTGAAGGCCAAAACCCAAGATCCAATAGGAAATTAGCATACAAGTTAGAGTTTCTTTGTTGTTTAAGGGATCCAGGGTTTGTAGGGGAGGTAAATAGGGTTCAGCTAGAGGTTGTAGGCTTAGGGTTTTGAAAGAAGAACTTGGTCCTTGTTATTTTCATTTTCTATTTCCTGTAGTTAAGAGTTTAGGGAAAAATTAGAGTTTCAGATTTTAGGGTTTCTAGAGAGGAATTAGGGCTAAGGTTGGGGTCGTCTGCTAGGTGGAGAGGAGGGATTGTAATTCTAGAAGGGGAGGGGACTTGGTGGAGGGAGTTAGGACTTAGGAGACATGGAGTTTTTTTTTTTTTTTTTTGGGGGGGGGGGGGGAGAAGAGGGGATGAATGCATTGGGGAGGGTAAAGAGAAGGGTGCGATGGAGGTGATGGAGGGAGAAGGCCAAAGATGTTTGTTTACCACTTTAGAAAGGCTAGGAATGAAGTCGACCTGGGGGAAAAAACAGTCCATTAGTGCTGCCGCAAGAATTCTCCCGAATTAGAAAAAAAAAAACCTAGAAACCTCATTGAACCTCACTATCTGCCGTAACTCCTCCTTGATAACTTTATTCATCAAAACTGGTTCGTTACAAGCAATAGGCTGTGTGCTTTTAGCCTTTGTTAGACAACTTCTAACAGTACTCAACTTTGAAACACAAACTAAAAGAGACTTCTATTTTAAATAGAACTTCTATTTAGAATAGGACTTCTACTTAACTTCTCCTAGGCTGTCTCAAATAATAAACTAAAAATAGAATTAGAGTCCTAATATAATTAACTTTGAAACACAAACTAAAAGAGACTTCTATTTTAAATAGAAATTCTATTTAGAATAGGACTTCTACTTAACTTCTCCTAGGCTGTCTCAAATAATAAACTAAAAATAGAATTAGAGTCCTAATATAATTCCAAAATTTTACTAGACGCTCAATCAATACTGCCCAAAATTACAAATTGCCCCTACTGTTGAATCAAACTTCCTGTGTTGCTGGGCAGCAAGCCTATGTCTTCTTCCGGTTCTTGAGGGTCCTCTTCGGATGGTCATGGGGTCCTTACACATGGAAAAAAATTAGATCGAAATGGTCAAAATTTCTACCGAAATGCCTGCAAAATTCCAAATCAAAACGAAATGTAGTAATAGGCACGAAATGTATCCATATGGTTTCGTATCGACCGATATTTTTGGTCGATACGAGTCGATATTTCGGCCCGATACCATATCGGGCCGAAATGATACCTGCGTATGCTTTAAAGTATCCAAATCGACCCAGTTTTCGACATACTGAGCCTTTTTATCTTTTTCGAGCGATATCGCCCTGGAGATTTCGACCTCTATTTGAAATTTTTTGTGATTTCTCTTGCTTTCATCCCCTTCTACACCTAATTTCTAGTATTCCATTTACTTCAAACACTTGATTTGCTCCTCCATTTGTGCATTTTCTCAAATCTTGCAAGGTGAGTAACCAACTTTCTCATTTTTTTATTTTTGTTTCATTTGTGCCTTAAATCATGTTAGATTGCTTCCAAATTTATATATGTTTACTTTAGAGTGTTGATCTATGAATTTGTAGTATCAAAATTATTTTTTTATTCTTCCTACTATTTTTTTATTTTTCTGTTATTAAAAATTATTTACTAAATGTATATTGCTAAAAATGTATATGTATAGTACATGAATAAGCTTCAAATGAATGTATGTGAGAGTTGAGACACCATATTGCTGTGATGGTGTTGAATTAATTTTTTTTCTGTTAATTATGTAATTTTACTGTATTTAATATATATTTAAATATTAAAAAAACCCAATTAATTTCTGTTTTAAATTTTAAAATAGCGGAGTATTAGTGGAAGCATGTATGCAATTTTTGGAGCATGTTGTGGATATTTTTAAGAAAGTTTGTGTGTATTTTATATATTTTTAAATTATTTATATATTAAAATATACTTATATAGTTATACATTTTTTTTTAATATTTAAAAATAGGAGGTTATTATTAGAAGCATGTATGTCATTTCTGGAGCATATTGTGGAGCTTTTCAAGATACTTAGTGTGTGTTTCTTGTATCAAGCACTCTATTTTAAAGATGTCAAACATAGCTTGGGAACATGGGAGGCCACTGACAGCTGATAGGAGGAAGAGCGAGTGTAATTACTGCAAGAAACAAATATGAGGAGGTGGGGCCACTAGATTGAAGGTGCATCTAGCTGGTGGAACCAAGGATGTAACAGGATGCCCAAAGGTGCCTGTAGAGGTCAAGAGGGCAATGGCCTCATATATTAGTGGTGGAAAGCAAAAGAGGAAAGAGAAGAGAACACAGAGGGATGAGTTCGAGGATGCCTACTTAGATGACCTTCCAGATCCTAAGGGTTATGGTAGTAGGGATGAGCCAGGAAACAGTTGACCCGATCCGAGGGCCGATCAGCTGAGGAGGGCGATGATGATGAGTAGGGAGCAACAAAGGATTGATGACATAAAGAGGCAACAGAGAGGTCTGGGTTGTGGGTCCTCTAGAGAGCCAGTAGGTATGGGAGGCACAGGTGGCTCCCAAGTCCCTATGAGGAGGTCTCAGAGTGTGAGGCAGGGACCCGTATACAAATCCGGATCTTGAGATTCTTCGCAATGATCCGGCCCTATTTGTGAGGCCTGAGCATAAACAGAGAAAGTTGAAGCACTTATGGGGGAGTGTGAAGGAGAAAGTGGGGATGGCTTTCTCCAAATGGGTGCATTACCATAGTGTTCCAGCACATACAGCCCAGGGGCCCTACTACAGAGATATGATTGAGCAGATAGGCAAGGCTGGGAGTGGTGTACAGGGCCCCACTCCATATGAGATATATAATGTGTATTTGCCTAAGCATAAAGATGACATAAATGAGTACATTAAGGGATTAAAGCCCATGTAGAATCATTATGGAGTGACTCTGATGGCTGATGGTTGGACTGGTCCCACTAGACAGTCCATCATCAATTTCATGTTAAATTGTGATGGGAGGACAGTGTTCCTCAAGTCAGTAGATGCATCCGGTGAGAAGAAGGATGTAAAATACATTTACAAATCATTGAAGCAAGTGGTGAAGGAGGTTGGAGTGGAAAATGTGGTTCAAATTGTGACTGATAATGGCTCCAACTACAAGAAAGCTAGGTTGAAGATGCAGGAGAACTCCAGGTATCTAAACATATAGTATTAATTTTCATTTGTAAATACATATATTTACATTACACATATACATCTACACTTTATAACTTTGTATTGATGGCTTGATGCCTTGATGGGTGGACAGATATAGGCTCTTTTGGACTCCTTGTACTGCTCACTGCATTGACTTAATGTTGAAGGACATTGGAAAGGTCAAGCTTGTGAAGAATACCGTGGAGCAAGCTCGACATGTTAGCACCTTCATATATAACCACACCTATGCATTAAGGATGATGAGGGACAAGTGTCAGGGTGAGTTAGTGAGGCCAGGCATAATCAAATTTGCTACTAATTGGATAGCACTGCAGAGCTTTGAGAGTAGGAAGACTGGCCTTAGGAGTATGTTTGCATCAGAGGAGTGGTTTAACTGGGAGGCCGGGAGGGTTCTTCATCAGTGGGAGGAAGGAGAGCACAGTTGACCATCCTCGATGAGACTTTCTGGCACAATGTGAGGATAGTGGTGAAGATGCTTGAGCCTGTGGTGAACGTGTTGAGGATGGTAGATTAGCAGAGAAAACATACTATAGCACACATATTTGCTGCAGTAGATAGGATGAAGCAGCAAGTTGCTCAGGTCCACCCACGCGGCAACAAGAAAGTCCTTCAAATCATCAATAGTAGATGGGAGTCTATGTTGCAGCATCCACTGCATAAGGCTGGTGAGTTGTTAAGTCTAGTATTTAATTTAATTTTCATTATGTTATCACACTATTAAGCATTAACTATTCCCTTTTATGACATACTTTTTCTTAACAGCATACTATTTAAATCCCAAGTACCATTACAAGGACAATCTTGGGATGAGGCAAGATTTGATGGATGCTGTCCAAACTGTAGTGGAGAAGTTCGAACCGGATACAGCTAAACAAGCAGTCATCCATATGGAGGTGAGATAGTGATTTGAATCATTTGATATTCACAATTCGTAATTTTATACTAAGTCATTAACCTAGTAACTAGTTATTGTTTTTTCTCTTTATATATTAGATAAAGGCTTTTAGGGACGCCACTGGGAGCTTCGGTCATGCTGTGGCCGTATCGGGACGGGAAACCTCCCCTGCGGGTAAGTTCATTCATTTATTTCATTATACATTTAATTATTATATTCTATCTTTAATTTAGTTATTTAAGTATTAAAATGACTTAGAGTCTATGTTTGTTGCAGCTGAGTGGTGGTTGCAATTTGGACGTGATTCACACAACTTGAGTAGGATTGCAAGCAAAGTGCTCTCCCAAACATGTTCTGCCACTGGTTGTGAGCGAAATTGGAGCACCTTCAGCCTCATTCACTCGAAGAGGCGCAACCGAATGGGTGTGAAGTGTCTAGAGGACCTTGTCTACCTACACTATAATATGAGACTAAGAGAGGATCATATTAAACAAGGGATGGATAGAGAAAGCACCAATATCGAGTTGGCCGACATATTTGAGATGGATGATGATGATAACCCAGTAGTTGACTGGATCAGGGATAGTGGAGACGGATTGCTGGATGAGGAGGGAGGTCTTCCCAATAGTCAGATTGTAGAGGAGATGGGGGCTGATGTGGCGGACTTCATGGCCCAGGAGGGGAGGCCACATGCAGAGCCCGCCCGTCCCTTCATGCCACACCCTAACGCATCCACCCAGAGTGAGGATTTGATTTTCTGGTCCGACATTGAGGATGAGGTGACTCAGGCCTCCGGCGATGAAGACGATGGTGGTGATGATGATGATGGCAATGACGGTGATGATGGAGGGGATGAGGAGGGTGTGGGACCTCGTGATCAGGATTCAGCTGATCCTAGGGACAGACCACCACCACCAGTACGTGAGAGTCAAGGGGGGGAGGACAACCATTGAGATTCACAGGAGAGAGTCAGTTCACCCACGCGACACAGGATTCAGACCATACTGAAGCTGCATCACGAGGCAAAAATGTTTCCTCTACATATTCGAGGAAGGGGAAGGGGAGACAGCACGGCTGGAGCACATAGGACACGCCATCATATGGGTCCTACCGTCCATCCGATGCTGAGAGCTTGGTGGGATCTATGAGATCGATGAGCATTGATGATGCTAGAGACTCCTCCACCTCCAGAGGATCCGGATGGCATAGGCCTGCAGAGTCCTCATATGATACTGCTGTGGAGAGTATTGGTTCTACCGAGTCGACTTATGGTTATGGTCCTTATGGACCATATGGTGTCCCTCCTGGCTATCAGATTCAAGGTCAGGCCAGTCAGCCACGACTGAAGCCTTATGGTTATGGAGCGGCCTATGGAGCTTATGGTGTCCCTCCCATTATCGATTATCGGAGTCAACCACTGGGACCTTATCAATATCCTTATCCTTCTCCTAGCCCTGAGAGCCAGGGTGCTCTTTCATTTGTTGAGCAAATCTTCCACACTATTCCACAGCCACAAGGCCCACCACCACCAGTTCCTTTGGAGATTCACAACTTCCCACCATTAGGGAATCTTATGCATGTGGATGAGGCCACATACAGAGATGCAGTTCTTGACTATGTCCAAAACTATATGGGGCGGGGGCAAACATCATGGGAGTTATATTGTCATTTGTATAGGGTGCAGACGGAAGAGGGAGACCTTGAGGCTTGAATAGAATAGACTTGTAAGTTGTAAGTAATAACATTCCCACTTCTTCTCTGATTCATGTACTATATACTTGGAATGTTGGATGTCACATTTTCAGTAGTTTTTTAGTAAACTAGTAGTTTTATAGTGTTTACTATGCTTGAAATAGCTAGTATGCAAAAATTCAAATTAATTTGAGTGCATTTGAGGCTTGAAATTGAGTTTTCAAGATTCAGGAAAAAAGTATCCAGTTTCGGTCGAAATGTTCATATCGATCGAAATTTTTACCTTGGTCCTACATCACTATTTCTATCTGTTTTCTTCTGCAGATTATGGTTGGTATTTTAAGTTCTGTTACAAACCCTTCCAGGATTTCTACCATAATTTTCAAAGTCAATAAAGACCAATGGGAATCCAAATCCATGTTGCAATCTCTATATCTTCCATAGGCCTCCTAATTAGGCATTAGCCTTCATCAGCAACCTTCTTAGCATAAAACTAAATTGATTCTCCATAATAGTAGTTTCTTGTTTCAAATGGGTTTCAATAAACTTTTCCATAATTTCATAGTCTGGCTTAATAGATTTATGCCTCCATGGTTATTGCAACTCTAAATATAGCATCTGTTTTGCAAATCAGGATTTCGATGCTTCTCCTCCATTCATCTATCATTTTTTATGTGCTCATAATCCTCTCTTTTTTTCTTTTTTCCTTTTTTTTTTTTTTGAGGGGGGGAGGGGGAATTGAGGTTCACCTGGGCCAGCTTACGCACACCTTGACTACATCCTCAAGGGGGTAGCTGCCAAATGTAATTTAAATATGAGGCGGGGTTTCGCCCCTGGCCCCGAGGGTATTCGAACTTTGACCTCCTACATGGAGGTGTTAGTTTTTTACCAATTAAGCCACCCCTCGGGGTTGCTCATAATCTTATTAAACAGCTTGATTAGCAAGATGAACCAAGGATGCTTAAGAGTTTCCACATTTCTGTCAACATCTCATCTGGGCCTTGTATCTTGCCTACCTAAATCATCAAGGCTTCTTTTACTTCCATTGTTCCCAAATTTTTATGAATAGAAGGGATTCTATTACAATATATCCTCTTTGAAAATGATTATTTCATCCTTCACGAAAGGCCCTAAAGTAATTAGGATCATGAAGCTTTCAAATACAGAGCTGAAATGGTAATTGAATTGCTGCCTTGCTGGTATGCCAATTTTTAAAGAATCAACAGAAACCACCCCCACCCCCCACGGGTATCAATTCCATTCTTTCTCCATTTCCCACAAGCCAAATAGAATAAGGTTCATGCTTCAATTTTTCACAGCCAGACACGCAAAATGGTGATGAATTACTGAAATAACAATAACAGAAACAAAGAGTTTGAGGAAATTACCCGAAACGCCCAGTCTTCCAAGCTTGACCCTGCTTCTTACTGCCTCCAATTCGAGATATACTGGTAAAATCATCCTCCGTGAATTCCGCATCATTAAAGGCAAGCAAGGCCGGGCCTTGCCACTCAGCCAGCTTATCTGATAACAAAGAGTCAACACCATGAACCCTTTGATCCAAGCACAGACACACCTTGGTTGCCCCAGCATCATCAGCATTTTGAATCAGTTCCTTCAACACAGTGGTTCCTTCCGGATAGTTCGCTAGAACCTCACGGATTCTCCTCGTTAGGTCGACCTTCTGCCCGAAATCCTCCAACAAAAATGAATCAGCTCCATGAGATGCCATTACTTCTTAGAGGGTAATTAGATTGAATAAACCTTCGAATTCATCCGAATTTGTAAAGTAACTCAACAAATAAATAAGATTTATAGTGTGATCCCTGATAAATTCTAGAGGAAGCGACAACTGGAGATCAGAATTTAGTTCTTTGAACCACCGAGACCGATGTCGGTACGTGTCAGTGCCGGCGGTAGCATCCGTGCTCACATACGCTTTATCATGAGATAGACTGAGGTTCAGCGCAGGCGATGGTTTCTTGCTGATGAAACATGGGAGTTTGGACGAAAAGAGAAAAAGAAAAAAAAAACATGGGAGACTTTCTCTTGGAAATTTTAACTTTTTCTGGTAGAGTTGGTCCACTTGGATTAGGAAATCTAACCCAAAAATATGGCTATGTGCCTATGTTTGCATGCAAGGAAAATAATGTAGAAAAAAAAAATGAATCAAACGGGGATTGAAAACAAAAATCGATCACAAAATAAAAGGATTTTAATTTTCCAGATAGTTTTAATGGTATGTTTTGGTTACATGAATCTAGAGATTATTAATATGAAATTTATACCCATTTGATTGTGAACATTTTTAGATTCGTGAAATCTAGAAATTCGTCTTTTTAACTCCTACTATAAAAGCACCAAAAATTTAAGCATTCACAAAAGTCACGTCGACCAAACAATTTTTCATAATGGAATTTTTACAAATTCAGGTTAACCAAACAGTTAATTTTATAATTATTACTCCATGAATTTTAAATCCATAGATTTGAAATCTCTAGATATTTTAAATCTCTATACTCACATAACCAAACAGACCCAATAATGTTGATAAAAGCTCTTTTCTTTTTCTTTTTTTTTTTGGTTGCCAATCCCGGTTTCCAAGGCTTTGCCCTGACTAATCATGTGTTCGACGCATGTCGCACACCTAGCTGTGATGGGTGAGTCTCCCAGCAGGGATTTTTTGCCTTCACAAGGTTTCGATACCGAAACATTGCTTAAGCGGACCAAGCTGCTTACCACTTTGACCAACCCCCATTAATTAGCTCTTTTCTTTTTCTCAAAAAGATAAATATTACTTTAATATTTTCATTTCTTAATTATGAAATATCTTTATGGAAAGAGTGAAAAACTGTTAATTTCACCACAGGTCAACAACCATTGTAATGATATAATATCCAAAACCCTAATCATTTCATTAAATGTTAAACAACCCTTGATATTAAACTATTGTAGAGTTCATAGCTCTTCTGGACCCAAAATCCAAGTTCACCAAGATTAAAATACATGAATATACAATTATGGACTTACAATACGGTTTTTTTGTTAGCGAATAAGAAACAGCTTTCTTGGCCAAGGTATTAACTAAAGATTTGACTGATCTCATACTGTAATCAAAGCTAATGCTAACTAAGAAGGACCCTAATGTCTTAAATGATGGTCTTTAAGTTGAATAGATACGCAACACAAGGGGCTACCAAGTATGAGTGAAATCAATAGTTGGCTACTCAACATTGATATGGAAATATCCTTATTCAGAGATAGGAGAGCTATTCAAATTGCCAAAGCTTACATTTAGAAATGAATGGCACAAAAGCCCCTGGAATTGATGGTCTTCTTGCAAAATTCTTTCAGAAACATTGGGATGTAATTGATTTGGATTTGACCCGAAGAACCCAACATTTTTTCAATAGGGATCATATGCTCAGAAGTCTTAATAGAAAAATTATTTTTCTCATCCCTAATATAGTTTATCCCCATGAGAAATCACATTTTCGGTCTATTAAGTCATAACAAAATGTTTAGCTAATAAACTTAAACCTATTATAATGTCCATCACTAGTCATAACCAAAATATTTGTGTTCCAAGTCAAGCCATTACAAATAATATATACCTTACACATGAATATCTTTATTTTTTTCAAAAATCTAGTTCATCATTTGGTTATATAGTTCTTAAAATTAGACATGTGCAAAACATATGACAAATTAGAGTAGTCATACATTGAGAATACTTTAAGACATATGGGATTTGTTTCACAATGGGTATAATGGATCATCCAATGCATTACCACTGCGGAATGCCATATCAAAATCAATGTGCTGTCTCTAGGAAAATTACCCCTAGTAGAGGCATCAGACAATGGTGCCCATTAAATCCTTATGTCTTCATTTTCTGTCAGGACAAGTTGTCTCATTGACTTATTTTCAACTTGGGTATCCCCAGACTCTTGTCATCCGAATTTCTCCAATGCCTATAAAATAAATCATTTGTTCTTTGCAAATGATTGCATGCTCTTATCTTCAGTATCTATTATGAATCTTCCCAAATTAATACCTTGCTGTAGGATTATGAGCTAGTGTATGGATTGCACATTAATATTGATAAATCAGCAGTAATGTTTAGCAAACAACCCCCCAATCTTTCAGGGATTACTGATGATCACATTTATGTGTGAAATCTTAGGGCATAAAACATTCATTTTACACACTAAGAGTGGAGCTACCTGGATTTTATGTTGTTTTTGTAGATTTTATTATTTTTTATGATTTGAGCAAATATTTGAACTTTTGGTTATGAAACATGCGGTTTTACACGTCAAGAGATCCGTTCAAATTCTCAAGTGCAAAAAGGGCCTGATTTGGAGCATGATGTGCTAGAGATGCGATTATGGGTCAACTCCTGAATATCTTATAAATAAATAAGCCAATTTTGATCTACAGCTGAGATTAATTAGGAATTTTATTTTACTTTATTGTAACTGAAAAATGTATGGGACCCACAAGTAGTAAAAGATTATGATTTTCTATGTTTTTCTATAGATTTTTTAGAATATTTTATTTAATTTCTTAATTATTTCTCTCTCTCTCTCCCCACTTTCGATTTTTATTTTATTTTATTATTTTCTTAATAACCACGCTCTGATACCAATATAATTATAAAAAAAAAAACTTAAATATAAAAGGGTAAAATTGGTATTTCATCTATTTGTCAAGTGATAACATCATCATTTAACTTTAATCCTTAACAGTAGGGGATGTTTGTAATTTATTATTTTTAAGGGTATTAATTGTAATTGATTGCAATTCAAGGGTCTATAGTAATTTGTCCAATAATTAATGATTTTTTTTTGTTCGTTAAATTTTTTTATTTTTTTTCTTTTCTTTTTTTCTTTTTAGAGATTGAAGCTTTACTAAGAATGGGGATGTGTACATTTAATGACATCATGAATAAGACATTCATGAACCCATGGAATAGAACTAGCCATTTCATCTCGCACTACTCATAAGGCATGAATCTCACATTTAAGGTGGAAGACCCATATCATGAAATATGTGGGTTTTAGTGTGACAACACTCACATAGAAAGTTGAGTGTGTGGAGACAATGAAATAATGCTGCTTAACATGAGAGTCAACTAATTTGGATGCATTATGAAGTGAGATTAATTAAAATAGTGAAAGAAAAATGAAAAATATCATATCTTGAAATTTACTAATTAATCCTCCCGCCACAAAAACAAAAAACAAAAAACCTAAAACCATAACTAACTAGTAGTCTTGGAAGGTGTCACCCATATGAATGTGAAGTCAAGTATGAGGTAGAGTTTCAACATGTGACTTAAGTTCAAAGTCATCATATTATTTTACTATCTAACATAATTATGCACCTTGTTGAGATAATCCTCTACACATAAATTAGAGTAAATAAAAATTTTGCACACATTTATTTACTGTAACAACCTTATTAAAGTATCATTACTATATGAAACAATTTTCGGTAAGTAGTAGTGTGATATTCTTTATTATAAAGGGTTTCTAATAAATAAATTAAAATAATGGTGTGTCTTGACAAAAAAAAAATCATTTAATATATATCCTGTTTTGAGAAAAGTTGGTATGTATATTTTCTTTTTTATTTTCTATGTATACTTTTATGACAAATTTTCTTGAATGGAAAGATAATACATTGCTTATGTGCAATAACATATGATCTATTTGATAACCTACTAAAAAATAATTGATAGTGTTTCTTGCTTTGAGAAGCAGAAAAATGTTTGATAAAATAGTTTTGTTTCGCATAAATTTTGCAACATAAACAAAATTTATAAAAAATTTTAATTCAACAGACACTTTTTATTGTTGGGTATGTTTCTTGAAGCAAAAATTCGGCACGAGTTGGGTTTAAGTGAAACAATTTTAGGAGTATTTATGGATTTTGACAATTTAAACATAACAATGACAAATTTCGCAAATTTTATCGCAATTTTCAAATTTGTTTCAAGAATTACCATATTTTTTAAAATTCCTACGGGTATTACTTCTACTTCCATAAGCATAGTTTTATCAAACATTTAATAGAGTGTATCTACTTCTAAAAACACTATGAACTGTTTATGGTGTTTCTCAAAGGATAAATACCTGGTGAGCTATCAAATGGGTCCGTAATATCAGTAATATGTGTATATAATAAAATATTATAAAAGAATGAGGTCATGTGTTTAGTCTTTTTTATTGTTTAAAAATTATTATTTTCACTAATGGACTTTTTAAAGTTTTACCAAGAATAAAAATTTATAAAACTCTCAAGACAATACAAAAATAGTGCAATTTCTCCTTTTTCACTTTGGTTCCACAAGGACGAGTCAATTTATAAAGGAGAGAGAATTCTTATGAATAATGATAATGTGTGTGGTCTTTTTTATTGTTTTAAAAATTATCATTTTCCCTAAAGGACTTTTGAAAGTTGTACAAAAAATAAAATTTATAAAACTTCTAAGAATAATACCAAACAAAGATGGTGGAATTTCTCATGTTCTGTTTTGGTTCCACAAAGGAGTCCATTTAAAAAGAGAGATAATTCTTATAGACAATGACAATGTGTATGGTCTTTTTTATTGTTTTAAAAATTATTCTTTTCACTATGAAAGTTTTATAAATTTTCATTTTTGATAAAACTTTCAAAAGTAATACCAAATACAGATGATGCAATTTCTTATGTTCTACTTTGGTTCCACAAGATGCATGTCCTTCTTCTTAATAATGGGTACGTACAAAAACACCTAGACTTGAAATTGTGGTAACAAAATATGGTCTCATTTTTTTCGTTATCATTATTCATGGTCGTTTTTACCAATTTATCAAGACTCAATATTAAAAACCATTTTTTGACAATAAACAAATAAATTGTGTGATAACTATAAAAAGATTTTATCATCAAAGATAAAATAGCTTTCGTGATTTAATGTCTATAAATAATTTTTAGAGCAAATTATATAGCATCCACTATATTTGGGGTGAAATTGGCGATCACCTATTATTGTCCCAAAAATTACATGGCACTCATATGCATAATAACAAGTTATCGATAATTAAATTTGTTGTTAAAATAGGTTATAAATTATCCAAATGCCCGTTGGGCAAGTAAATGACAATAATGCCCTCAGTTTAATTCCCTCCTATACCCAATTGTGGAAACTGCCCACCACGCTAGAAACCACTAGACCCCTCCCCTGCCGAAGACAACCACCCCCACTGCGGGCTTTTCCTCTGCCAGAGTTCACCACTGGCTTTCCTCTGCTTAAATGCTTCGTATATGATCGATAAATCATAACTCTACTAGCGACGTCACCATGCAACGCCAGATTATTTCCTTTGTCCTTCTTTCGACCGTATAAAAAAGCTGCCAAAACCAACTTCTCACCTGTTCTATTTGCCAGAGGCAGAGGGCTTGGGTTCAATGTTCTCAATGCTTGGAAATCTATAAAATTTGTTTCCTTTCTAACATCAGTTATGTATTTCTTTTAATATCATATTGTTCTCTTAGAAACACTATTTGCAATAATGAGCAATTGAGAAAAAGATGGTGAGTAGGCAATAGATTTTCAAATCATAATTTTGGTTTTGTTTGGTCTTGAAAGTTCTTGTCACAAAGCATTAAAAAAGACAAACCTTCGAAGAAACGGATCAAAACCCATCCATAACTAGTAAATTAGTCGATGGGTTGGCTTATTCTTGACAGTAACTATTGATGGATTTTGCCATTTCTCCCAAATGATAGAGTGAACGGGTACGCCATTGACAAAATCTTTGGTGGTAGATCTGAACCGATTCACCTCAAACGGTCGACCCACATAGTCCCATTAACCCACATAGTTTCTCGGTGGATGGACAGGAGAAAAGCTGGCGGTGGGAGCAGTTGTCTCTATCAGGAGAGGGGGTCTGGTAGCTTCAGTCCATGGTGGGCGTTTTCTTGCGAGGGAGAAGAAGATGGGTGCCTTCGCCCACCTAAGGGTATTTAGGTAATTTTACTGCCATTAGGGCATTTGGGTAATTTGAAATTTAATTTTTAAATGATTTAAATAAAATAACCTTTAATTTTATTATTCATTTTAATAACAAATTTTACTGTGGGTAACTTGTAATTATGTATGTGGATGTTATGTAATTTTTTAGACAATAGTGAATGGTCACTAGTTTCACCATAAATATAGTGGTTGTTGTGTAATTTGCTCTAATTTTTATAACATTGTTATGAAAATTATCTAATGGCTTAAATAGTCCATGAAGAGTTCTCCATTCACTGGTCTTCTTTTGTAGCTAACAAGGGATGTGATATGTTCCTGTTATTCTCCAACTGCCATTGGCTATTGTCAACTAGTGATGTACTAGTGAAGTCGAATCACTAACACAACCATAGCTCTATTATGCAAAAACGTCAATGGAGAAAATAACCCTTCATTGTAGGAAAGAAGGAAAATAAACGGAGAAGGAAGAATTGTTTAGAGGAATGATGGAAAGGCGTTCAATCAAATTTTCTTACGCTATATGTTAGAGTGCAATCGCCAGCTAATGCACTTCAACAAGAGCTCCAACCAAGTGTCAATATCCAATATATTTAAAATTTTGGGGTAAGTCTCACATGGACTCCCCAATGTTTGATACAAGTTATTTTTAGTGCAAATGAAATGACATTATGCATTTGTCTCCCTAATGGTATTAAAAAAAAAAAAATCAACTAAGGATGCATTGTCATTATTACACTTACATCTTTTTTATTTATTTTCTTCCACTTATTCAAATCATGTACAAATGTACGAGGCGCCAATAATTTGGCATTGGAGTAAGCTTCTAAGTGAAAATGCCATTAGTCAAAAATATAATGGTATTTTGGTCATAGAAATAAGGACATGTCATTAATATATTATTTTAGATACGATAGACAAGGATGTCAATATTGGGATTGGATTAGAAGATCCGATTTGAGTTGGTCTCGTAAAAACTGTCTTGCAGCAGACCCATTACTAAACAGATCGGTCTAGAAATTGGAATGATTACAAATAGACTAGTCTTGATTTTTCTATTTATCCCGTTGGTTAGCCCTACCGATTGGCCTGATTAAAAGAGTAATTACAATTAAACGAAAGATTATTCGAGTGTGACTAATGGGATTCAAACCCACATCTTCATATCCTCAATATAAAATTCTCACCACAATACTACAAATAAAATATAATTATTAATGGTTGAAAAAATATTATATTATTGAAGTTTGTAGAGAATCATGCCCAACAATCAATGGCACATTGGTAGACAATTATGTCTTATTTTGGAAACTAAGAGAGTGACCATTAAGAGAATATTAAAATTAACAGAAAATACAAAAAACTTGTGGATCTATGTTGTAATAGAATTTTAAAATTTTGATTAGAAACTTGAGATATTAAAACTATTTCAATATTCAAAACTAATAATGTAGAACCGGCGCAGGATCTTACACCAGTGACAATAAATCAATTTTGAAATAAGAAATTTGGAAAATACATTGTAATATGAGAAAATTTCTGTCGCATCCCTACTTTACCCCCAAAAAAAAGCATCTCTACTATAACCCAGGATTGACATGGCCCGACACAGCCCGAGACTGAACCAAACCGGTTATTAAATAGGTTGTGTTGGTCCAACCTGTTTGGACTAATAGCCCTGCCTGAGTCTTGCTCGGCTTGACAATTTGACACCTTTGGTCCACACGAGAGGCAAATGCAAAATGTATTTTTCTTTGAATTATAAATGACTTTGATGAGACCCCAAGGGATTCAAATGAAAATTATCATATTGGATTCCATTATAATTTATGAATTGTAAGATTCTAATCTAGCGGCTGATAAAAGATCCCTTGAATTGTTAATATGTTCCCTAAGGCTGCGTTTGTTTGCTGGAATAAAGGTGGGGTGGAAAATTTTTTGAAAATAATGTAGACTTCTTACTTTTTCGTTAAATCCCAAAATTGTAGATTGTTTGGTTGCATTGGGTAGGAAAGTGACAGATAGTTGATGTGGCAGCCCAACTTTCCCACCCCAAACCATTTTAAAATCCCACAAATTTGGTGAGACTTTGTGGAAAAGTTTGAAAAAGTGAAAAGTGGGACCCACTATTATCAGTTTTTCACAAAACCTTTTATTTTTTTCATTCTCCCTCACCCCACTATACATGGGACCCACATGTTTTTTTTTTTTTTTTTTTTTCCACCCACCTTTGCAAACAAACACAGCCTACGTTCACTGGAATAAGATGGAGTGAAAAATTTTTGAAAAAAAATAAATTTTTATTACTTTCCTTTAAATCCTAAAAATGTATATTGTTTGGTTGTTTTGAATGGGAAAGTTAGAGAATAAACTTATCTGGTGAGGTGGCAACCCAACTTTTCTACCCAAGCCTTTTTAAAATCCTACAAAATGTGTATGACTTTGTAAAAAAATGTAAAATGTAGGACCACAATTAACACTTTTATACAATTTTATTTATTTCTCTCTCACCCCATGAGCCTACATGTTTTTTTTTTACCCATTTTTTCCACTCCACCTTTACAAACAAATGCATCATATATGTATGGCATTTTTTGTCATAGAAATTGTTCTTAAGTAAATTTTATTACCAAAATGTCAATTTGTTCCTAATCATTTCTAAATGTCGTCAGCACATGGTTTGCCAAATAGCCAAAACTATGCTCAAAGCCTGTTAAAAAGTTAGAAAACGAAAATGGAAAAAACGCCGTTTTTTAGTAAAACTGTTACGTAATGTGTAAGGTGGCACAAATATGGCCATATATAGTAGAGACGGTAAGTGGCAGCTCATTTCCTTACACGTGGCTATTTACCAGTATCTCCTCTCCGAGTGGGACCACGTAAGAATCGAAAAATATCAATCTAAAGGAAGAATTTTCATTTTGTTGCAACAGTTCATGTAGATGTTGTTTTGGTATTGGTGCCTTTTTAATATTGGAAATGAAAAGCCATCCACAAGGGTCGAACCCAATATTCAATCTATCCATCCACTATATTGACACGTGATCCTAGTCCCACATAGTGATGAATGTACATCACTTACACCTATGATCAATCAAGATATTTCAAATTTTAGATTCATGAATGTGAAATTTATATCCGTTTAGTTGTGAAAATCTTTGGATTCATGAAATCTAGAGATTCATCTTTTTACACTAAAAACATGAATCTGTAAATTTCTAATTATAAAGTGAAATCTCTATCCCTGTTATAAAAGAACTAAACATTTACACATTCACAAAATCACGTCGACAGAATAATTTTTCAAGATGAATTCATAATTTCATTATGCATATTCAAGTTAACCAACCAGTTAATTTTATGAATTATGACTCATAGATTTAAAATCTATAATTTGAAATCTCTAGATAAAAAATGTGATGGAAAAGACACAATATAAGCAAAGCATAGGATAAAACATACACTTTTATCAGAAAAATAGAAATCCGTCCGATCTAAGGCTCTTTTTGGTATCACCATCTCTATTATGCCTATTAAAATAAATAAGTCAGAATTCATTATGGTAGATGAATGGTTTGGTATTTATCATAAATTATGAATGAATAGTTTGGTGTAGAAAAATTATTAAATGATGAAAGTGAAAGAGAAGTATGGTTGTATAAAGTGTTGTTTTCTCTTTTGACTTGTAATTCCATGAGATATGAAATTCTCATCATATCCATTGAGTTCTTTGGTTTTGGGGTTTTCTATTTTTTATAATAATTCGGTGTCCAAACATTTATATGAAAATTTTATAATTGACAATGATAATTGATCCCAAAAAGAGCCTAAATCTTTTATTCTAACCTTTGGTATTATGTACATGCTCACATAGTCACATTTGGCGTTAAAAAACGTTCTACTCCATCATGGCTGATATAAATGCCCTTGCTGTCCAGCAAATTTACAGTTCAGCTACTTCCTTTCTTTCCTCTGTGATTCTACTAACGTTAGTAACGATTGGACCAAAAAAGTATAATTTCTACTCCAAATCCTTTGTCTTTCTTGCAGTTTCTCTCACGAATTTCTATCATAGTCTCTGGTTTTTTGTTCCCTTTCTCTCTCTTATTGTTCAAGGATTAAGGAAGAAAAGATCAAGACGGACTACCTTATAAAGGGAGCCGTCGAAGCAAAGCGAGAAAAGCGTGGATATTGGAAAGGTAATGCAAAGGTTTCTTTCTCGTTTCTTCTCCGTTTCTTCCTCATTTCTTTAGATTCTTTTTTATTTATTTATTCTTTCTTATCTCATACAGCTGCAGTTTAATTGATCGGACTTCGTTGGACTCTTAATTTACTGAGCTAGAATTTTGATTCAGTGTAAGTTCACTGTAAGCCTATCGAGGATTATCGTTTTATAATTCTTAAATTTATTTGTGATCAAATGTGGTTGCAGATTTTCTAGGCCCCGTGTGATAAATTTAGGGGTAGTTTTTCGAGCCGTTGTTAAATTTAGTGAAGTTAATCCCCAAGTATAGTTTTGTATAATTATTGTTATTATATACTGGTGAATTGGATGATAAGGATCCGAATGAAATTAAAAAGGGTTTGTTTTGTTATATGATGATATAGCAGCAGCTAAAATTTGGGGGTTATAGTTCTGTGGAGCTAATTGATTATGTGAATTAGCGGTTGCAGTCATTTCGCGTTTTCTGCAATTAGTGGCTTTTTTTTGAAAATGATTATTTCTTATTGTTGTTATTTTTAATTTAGACTTGAATATGAGCAAATTTCCGGTTCTCTTTTTCTTTTCTCTTTTCAAGTTTCGGTTCCTGGACATCATATTCTTGGCCTCTGCCAAAATTCTGCTTATGTTCTTCTCTTTGGTATTTACATGTCTTCTAGCAGATGTATCATACAGAGGTAGGAACATGGTATGGAGAACTTTCTTTTTTCTTTTCTCTCTCTCTCTCTCTCTCTCTCTCTCTCTCTCTCTCTCTCTCTCTCTCTCTCTCTCTCTTTGTACGTTGTCATCGTGATTATTATTCTGTGAACTTTCTTTTCTGTCTTGGGAATTATATGGAAGATAATTTTTTTTCTGTTTTCCTTATAATTCTTGGATGCTGATAGATCTCTTGATGTGTAAGGTCTTGTCCCCCCCTTCTAAGTTATAATTGAGATGATAGGTTCCTTGGTTTCTCTGCATCCCTCTGAGGATGTATATGCTGCCTGTAGTACAATTCACAGGGTGTTCGCAGATGTGAGTAAATGAGAGGGTGCAGCTTCTTTATTATATTAACTTACATTCTCAGATTGTGGGCGTTTCTATAGTTAAAGATTGAAGCTGTGGAGAAAACTTAATTCCACTAGAAAGAGAAGAGTTTAAGGCGTCTATGTGTTATTGTGTCCATGTGTTCCCCCTTTTTTGAGTGGTAATGCTCGATTTTTGTTTGTGACTCATCTGTTGCATTATTGCACAAAGTTTTGACTGGTAACTGAGGTAGTTTGGGCGAGGAGTGCCCATTTGGAGTCTTAGGCTTTGGGATTTTTATTTATTTATTTATTTTTAACTAAGGTAATGCAAATGTTAGTAACAACTTTCCTGCCACAATTTATTAGACTGCATATCCGTGGTTGTGATTCTTTTTCAAGGTTCAGTAGATATACTTTCAATAATTAGACTGCATATTTCAGTTGGTTGTGACTCTTTTCTAAGGCTTCAGTAAATATCCTTTTGATACACTCTTGAAGCTTTGCTTGTTATAGCCTTACTAGAACTATGTGGTCCTTTTTTCTCTTAAGATTGTTTCGTGTTTGAGGCTGGAATGAAATCCTATGAACCACACTCTTGCTTTAGGAAATAATGAAGTGCTTCTAGTCCCTGTGGCCAGTGTAAAGCACTCACTTTCGCAAGCAAGTGTAAAATGTGTTGTCAACTTTTCTGTCTGTGGATCATAAACACTGAACTTGATGTTGTACTTTCATGATCTCAGATGGGCTTGTTTTTCGATGTGCAATTTGGTTCTGTAGATAAAATACACAAACAAGTTAAAGCTTGCAATTCAATTTCCTTGGTCCTAAGCCTGCCTTGATATAAATGATGAGTTCCACATTTAACCTTGATGCTTTTCCTTAGAACTTCATATATTATTCAGATGTGTTTGTGATCACCAATTTCAATGGTTACCTTGTCAATATTTCATCCCTCCCTTGTGCAGATAAATTTTTATAACTGGTTCCATGCCAATGCATGGAAGCTACAAATAGATTTAATAGCTTTTAGACTCTTATAAATGTAGAATAGCTCAACCCTTTTAGGATATTCTTTGACAACCCTAGAATATTTGGAACTTGGAAGTGCCCAGAAAGCTACTCAGTAACCGGATAATGAGTTTTGTTGGTATATAACTATTGGGGTTTCCTGAAGATGTCATTTTGGCATGGGGTTGTTGATGCTGTCTGGTTTACTTTCTTTTCTGTTTTTTGTTCGGTCACAAGAATTTTAACAGTTTTGGAATGGTTATATTAATATTTGTTTGTAGATTGATCTGTTATGAAAATTCTATATATATATATATTCATTAAGGGGCATAGATGACGGCCTATTTGTTCGGTCAATCACCAAAGGCGGGGGGGAACCACTATGGTCCTACCGGACCCCTTGATTCTTTTGCATAGTCCGGGGCCCCCGCTGCTCTTATATATGTGTGTGTGTGTGTTCAGATAGTGTATCAGAAGAATAAGAAATCTGAGACCTACAGCTCAAAATAGTGCAAATTTTCCTCTCTCTTGGAAACGTGAACATCTAGTTATTCTTTCTTAGATGTTGTCTTTCCCATGGAGTACCTGATTGATGTTTGCTATACTGAACACTTACTGTCGTATAGGTTAACTAATACCTCTCCATCTATATCGCCCGAAGAATTGTATGAACCATCTTCTATCCTGTCATCCCCATTCCTCAAAGCAATAGTTGAAAGAATACATGTCCAATAAGAAATCCATCCTTCCCAGCTTTTAAGTCAACGATGAACAAACAGTGGACGTAGGCCAAGAAATTCTTTTGCACCATATCACAGAAAAATTCCACTTAGATTTACCTTATAAAGTATAAATAGAATCATTTTTGTTACTTCTTGTACTCCTGACAGGAGTCGGATTTGTTATACTTCTATAAGGAGATTGGAGTGAACATTGCCAATTGAATAGTCTACTTTCGACTTACAAGGTTAGGGGTTTTTGAAGGCATATGGTGTCTTTAAATGCTGCAAGTTTATTACATGAATATTGGTTCTACAAACGTATATAACATGTGTATAACTTCAGAGTTGTTTCAGAGACCAACCATAAATTCTGCTGATATGAGTTTTCTCTTTAAGTCAACTGTGTGAGATTCGGTTTTCAAATAAGAAAGCAGTTTGCCTGATCCAGTAGGACAACTGATGATTGTTTTCTTTTATTTAAATAGATATAAGAAAATAATCGGCTATTTTTCTCCTCCTTTCTGCCAGATACCTGGTTGGGGCACATTTTATAGGCTTGGATTGAATGGAGATGGTATCTTGAAGGTTACTAGTGCAGCCACAGCAAGGTGTTGACCTTGATCTCGCCTAAAACCTTGGAGTTTCTTCAATCTTGGACATTTAGCAAAACTAGAAGTTGCTCACCAAACACTCACAAGAAATATCGAAGCAAAACTAGAAGTTGCAGCAGCAAACACTCATAAGAAACATCGAAGCATAAAAAGAAATTTAATAACCAGTGCAACCACAGCAAGGTTCTCACCTTGATCTCACCTAAAACCTAGAGTTTCCTCAATCTTCGACATTGAGCAAAACTAGAAGTTGCAGCAGCAAACACTCATAAAAGATGCTCGAAGCATAAAAAAAAAATTTAATAATCTGAACTGTACTTTAGTCTTCCCTCTAGGTGGTATACTGAATAGATTTATGTCTTGGACACTTAAAACTAAAACAAGAAATAAGAAAAGACTATGCTGCTCCTATAACTTAAGTAGGCAGAATTTAGATATTTAAATGAGTTATTAAACTATTTTTGTACTTATTCTGGGCACTTGATTCTTAGGTTCATAAAATAGGCTCGCGACCTGTTAAAACTGGCCAGGCCCAGTTGTAACTTGTACTTCCCAAGCTCTATAGGTTCAAATGTTTATTTTATTATATTTTATTTCACAAACTAATATGTAGCTTAATGGTTGGATTTAAGTCTAATTAGTAAATGTCAGGGGTTTGAAAACCCTTCTTGTGCAATAATGTTTTTTCTTCTTAAGAGTAATTTTTATGAAATCTGAATTCAAATAGGAAAAGAAAAGAAAAGAAAAGAAAAGAAAAGAAAAGAAAAGAAAAATGTGGGAAACATGAAAAAGAGAATCAGTGAGAGGGAGAGAATCCAAAGTTGGGAAGGGAAAAAAAATATAGTAGGGGTGGGGGAGCACAACACGCAACAAAGATGAGGAAATAAGTCGTAGGAAAGCAAATTGTCTGAAAACCAAAATATTACTTCCCTTGAAAGTCGTAGGCAGGTGTGAACTGGTCCTGATTTACATGCTAATAAGTCATGTTACTAATTAAGTGGTCACATGAATCACATGAGGACTTAATTTAAACCAAGACTGAGCCAGAACTAGGCAACTGTATCAATTAGATCAAATAAGGAAGGATAAGAAAAACTAAACTAAGTAGAGCAACTACTATAACTACTGCTTCTTGGACTTCTAGCGGATGTAGATGTTTAGATTTGCATCACTACTGACTTCTTGAACCGTGGTACTGATGGATATTGACTGGTTGTAGACTGTTCTTGTGGTGTAGCTGTAAATTTTTGACCTGAAATATTTTATCATTGGTATTTGTGTGGATATATGATAAGATGTTGGTGCTTCTCCTAAAGCTTTTGTTTAGCTGAGGGAACTTCCACTGTAAAAACTATGATTGGACTGGTTCCCTGTTAATTGGTTCTCAATTGCACTTTCCCTGTTTAGCGGTTAATAGTTGACATGAACAGGTGAAGCAAAAGATGCCGTGTTCCATTCAAAGAAGCAAGGGCAAAATTGAGAAAGTTGCTAAAGGAGGAAATCGGTCTCTGTCAAAGACATCTTTAGAACATAGCAAACAAAAAACCTTTTTAAAGGTAATACATTCTTTTGTTGGAAGGTTTGACCTTCCAAATGCTAAATTTCCATTGTTGCCATGCTTTTGGTAATTCACACACTGTCTTTGACCTATTTGGATTATGGCTGTCCATCTAACTTTTCAGGATCGTGAAGTATCTGAGCTCGTTCAGAGGAATTCTGATCAAAGGTAATGTATGACTCATTAATTGTTTGGGTTCTGTCTGATGCCTTGAACTAAGCTTGATTTGTTTATAATTTGGGTTGGTCAATGGGAAGCACATAGTGCAGCTGATTCTCTCTATCCTTAATTCGTTAGCTACAGATATCATGTCATTGAAATTCAGATACTTTCTACTCTAGTTTTGATTTTACAAAAATTCGATTTTTTTGGTGACTAATGAAAACTTTGATCGCACCTGAGCAATTTATACTTGGAAGTAAATATACTTTGATATAAGGGCTGCTGGGGGGTTCTGGATATTTAACCTCATTCACCCTTTTTTGGAGAGCATATGATATCCATAAAGTGCACTTGTGCTAAATTAGAAAAGAGAATAGTTGTGTGTTCTAATGCTGCTGAAGTGGCTTAGGGCTGGTGTTAAGTGTCCCTGCAATTTGGTTGCATTTTCTGAGCCATTATTTTTCTGGTTACAAACCTGCTGGAAGCCTGGATTAACTATTGACCTTTTGATCTGGACATCTTTGAGTTTACTTCCTACAAATCTATGGTGGTTCAAAACATATTAGGCCATTTGGCATTTTTACTTGGTATTTTCCATCATTTATTTTCTATAGTAGCCTGTAATTTGTCTCTTTTCTCATTCATTGTCAGGTATGTTCTTGTCACATTTGTTGCCTTTGATCCTGATGTGCGCTGGAAAGTTGTTGCACCCATTTTTCTGCCTCTGAAAGGTCCTGACCAAAGAAACCAGTTGGGTTCTGGATCTCATGTGAAAATGGAAGGTCTTGATTTGGTTCCTTTACCACCTGCTATTACATTCCATGTTGATCCACAAAGTACACAGAGGAGCCATCCTCCTGAACATACATATTCTGCAAATTCTTTAACTCCCAGCAGGACTTCTGGGTCAAATTTTCTGCAACACTCTCCGACGATGACCTCAACTAATAAGAAGACCAAAGCAGCCAAGATATCTGGCAGTTCCACCCTGCAGGATTCTTCTATGACCAATGGTACACCTGAATTGGCCCAGGATGATTCTAATGTGAATTTTTTGGCTCAACAAGTTAATAATACTTCCAAAATCAGTAAGGCTGTGAAAAAGAACTCTAGGAAGAAGGGGAAAAAGAAGGGGAAACAACTCAAAAAACCTTTATGCAGCACTGACTTGACTGAACCAGAAGCTTTATGTGAAGAAGGTGTCTGCAGCAGTTCTACCTCTGAATCTTGTGCTTACAATGATCGGGTTAGTGGGGTTGGACTGGTAACTGAGAATGCAATTGTTCCAGTGGTTTGTTTGCAGGAGAATACAGTGAATAAAAATGGCATTGAGCATGATAACAGTGATTTACTTAACCGTTATGCAACAACTAGAGTGCGCACGTCGTACAGCGGTGAGGTGAATGAGTCTGAAGCTGTAGTGCCATTACAACATCAGGAGTCTACAGACAAACATTTTCCAGTTTATCCTGATTGTCAGGTGAAAGCCATGGAAACACTATTTTCTACCAACGATAGGGAAACAATGGATACCTGCCTGAAGGGGATAGGTACATCTTTGGAAGTCTTCTCTGATATAAGTAGTACTCCTGTATTGGACTCATATTCTGATGGTTGGAACAGTGACTATAGTACAAATGGAGGTGATGATGAAGAAAAGTCCTCTTTCCGAGAAGGAGATGGAAATAACCCATCAGAATCACTTCATTCTGGTAATAGTGGGAGTCTGTTGCATACTGCTAGAAAGGAAAGTCCTCATGAAAACTCTTCAAAGGGGACAGTTGATGCCTATAATCTTGCTGAAAGAATGAAAAGTGGAACCCAGGGTTGTAGCAGCAACGATGGGAACTCATTTATCCCTGGGAAGAGAAGTAAAAAAGAAAGAAAACTATCTGGGCACAGATTAAGTGGCAGCGGATGTTTACAAGGACGTACAGGAAAGGAAAATAATCATTCTGTTTGGCGGAAGGTCCAGAGAAATGATGCAGATGGACACCTCTGTGAACCGAAAAATGTGGATTCTGTTGATTTGCAGTTTGATACTGCTTCCAAGGAGGCTCCCTTGCTTAAAAGGGGTTCAAATGCTTCTGATTCAGCTATATTAAAATTGGAAGGCAAGGATAACTTAAAGGTCAAGATTTCTGAAAAGCTGAAAAAGAAGCCCAGTGCTTGCTTGAAATCAGAGTTGAAATATCACCCTAGGAATGGAGTCAATGCTTGTAAAATTACCTCAAATAGACCTACTAGTGGTAATATGCAGCAGAAGGAAGCATCAGATATCCCATTTAAGGTGCACTCAACCTCTAATTGTCAAATTGAATGTGTCAGCACCAACCTTCAAGCAGATAAGGTTGGTTGCATTCCTCTAGAAAGGATTCAAACATCTCAAGGCTGTCCAGAAGGAAAGAAGCAGTATGGAGGTGTCCGTACCATCAATGACCAAGCTGAACAAAACCAGAGCAGTGCATCATCTAAGAGTATTGCTTCTCTAGACAAGTCAAATCTGTTAGAGGCGCAATCCAACCTTCATCTTCCAACAATTAACAGATCCGCAACACCAGAAAGAGATTATCCTCCAGAGGAATACAACATTCAAGAAAATAATTGTGGGTCAATCTTGCAGAAGTGGGTACCTGTTGGGAGGAAAGATGCTGACTTAAAAAGCATGAGGATACCTACGAATGCATCAGTACCACCTGTTGATGAATTAGTCAAAGATCAATGTGCTTCACACAGCAATGCAGAAGAGGAGTTAAGTTCCAGTTGTGAAACTCCTCTTCCTTTAATGGATGTCAATAATGCATCTCTTAGAAGGGATACTGGGAATATCAGTGGTTCACTTTCTGATGATGAAGGCCGGATTCGGAACCCGATAGGCTATAACGATTGCATGTCCATTGAGCAGAGTAAAACACATGATCTAGCAAACCATGTTTCAACGGATCCATACAAAAACTTTAGAAGTTCTGCATTTGAGACTGATTCACTTAAGATAATACAAGCTGTAAACGATGCATATAGGTTACAGTTAGATTCTGAAGCTGTTCAATTTGCTACTGGTAGTTCTCTTGCAGAGTTTGAGAAACTTCTTCATTCTGCTTCCCCAGTCATTGCCCAGAGATGCAGCATACAGCATTGTCAGACTTGCTTGCAAGAGCGTGTTGGTGCTTCCCTGTGCAGGCATCAAATGCCAAATGTTTCTTTGGGAGGCCTTTGGCAGTGGTATGAGAAGCATGGGAACTATGGTTTGGAAGTTAAGGTAGATGACTATCTGAACTCAAAGAGATTGGGTATTGACCGTTTTGAGTTTCGTGCCTATTTCGTTCCATTTCTATCAGCAGTTCAATTGTTTAGTAAATGTCAGAAACATCCAATGAACAATAGCACTGGGACTCCCTTTTCTGAGGTCTCTGAAGCTTCGGAGATTGATGATGCATCACAAAGCCCCTCACATATTGGCCAACATCCGATTTTTTCTGTACTTATACCTCAACCTTGCAGACAAGATGACAAATATTCATCACAACATGTGAGTCTATCATGTCAGTCAGAGCCTTCATCAACACATGTTAGAGATTTGTTAAATGACCATTCATTTGGTCATGCCTGCTGTGATGATCCTGAGCTCCTTTTTGAATATTTTGAGTTGGAACAACCACAACAAAGACGGCCACTGTTTGAGAGGTAACCCTTTTGTGCCCCGTATTTTCCTTAATAGTAACCTGCCAGCACCTACTTTTGGGTCAATAGCAGTCAATGAAATACACTGAATTTCAGTCTGCTAAATATGATAGACTTCTTTAATTACTCAAAATCTTAGTACCTTGATTTTATAATTCATATAAGAAATTCCTTGAAGCTTTTGGTGGTTTCTTTTACCAGCAACTCACTGAATTGTTATGGTAGAACTTTCATATTTGTATTACAGATGGGGATAAATTTCCAGATCCTCTGCTTTTTGAGGGATATTTAGGAAGAGAAGCTACATATAATTGGCCTCATATTGATTTATCCCTGCCCAGGATCTATTTAGGTGCAAGTTGATAGGTTAATGATATTGTTCAGTCACGCCAAATATCTTGATTCTAAGATGCACTGTTCTAGAAATAAGTCAATTTGTGGATACAAATTGGGAAATAGGAAAAAAAAAAAAAAAAAAAAAAAAAAAAAAAAAAAAAAAAAAATTATATATATATATATATATATATATATATATATATATATATATATATATATATAAACATACTTTATGTCATTGATCGGCAGTGCAGTATATGTGAGTAGAGGAGCAAATAGAAATATACTTAAGACAATATCGGCAGTCAATTACATCAAATAAGATTAAGTTACATGCTCTTCTATGATTACTTGATCTAACTATTTCCACATCACACAGAATGTAGAACTAAGCAAGAAATACGGAGATGTGCTGCAATTGTGTGTATTTTTATGGGTCACAGAATGTAGAACTAAGCAAGAAATATGGAGATGTGCAGCAATTGTGTGTATTTTTATGGGTCATCAGTAGGTTAATAACACTAAGCGAATCAATAAAATAAGAAAAATAGAAGTATTTGTTCTTCAAAATTTAATAAGAACAGTGTGTGGCTTCTAAGTGAAATGTGGGTAGGAGGTTGGCAGCCATCAGAGTTAGAAGTAGGAGACAGGAAAAGGAAGAGTCATATGGCTGGTTTCCTAATGAGTCAGATGGGGGGGGGGGGAGAGAGAAAAGGAAGAGTCATATGGCTTTTAAGATTTTTCAGTATTTAGTTATTTACTTTGGGTTGGGGGTTGGGGAAGGACTGATGTAGAGTCCTAGAATGGTTGAAGACCAACTGTAAGCCATTCTCCATGGTGAAGGATGGACTGGTAAGCAAGCACAGGTTAGTCAGAGTCAAATTAGGAATGGTAAGACCTATGTTGACGGTAGGGTTATGTCGAGACAGTGTACTGTAGTCTTGAAGGTTTGGGGTTTCGAGGTTGGTAAAATATTCATAGATTTGAAAAATATAGGAACTTGGGTTTAAAAGTTTTTGGTTTCTAGAAAGTGAAGGATGAGGAAAACTGAGGTTTGTAATGGTCAGATGAAGCTGCAATTTTCGTTGAGCTCCCCAATGGATGTGAGGAAGATTTGATCAAAATATAGGCTGAGATGGTGGGAATAGTCAGTGGGTTACTTAGTTCATGGAAACTTGAAAAACAAAAAAAAAGGGGGGGGGGTGGAGCTAGTGTTTTGGGAGGAAAAAAAAGAGAGATCAGGCTTGGGATGCCAATGCCGTTTTGCATTGCTAAGAGCACCAAAGTTCTCATAACAAAGTTGTATTTTATTTTTATTCAAATCATCTCTAAATGAGGGGGAATGCTTTTGTGTCTAGATATGTAAATAATGCCCGTATCATAACCTTATATAAAATTCTCTCAAATAAGCTTTTATACTTGAAAGGAAGAGTCTAACCTAATCTTTAACATATTAGGTAACCTAAATGGACTAGGAAACTGAAATATATGGACCCAAAATGAAGTCCTAGTCCAGCTCCACTAAATACTAAAGATAAAAACAACTTGTTAAGACACTAACATACTGTAGGGGTAGAGGAGATGTAGGGTATCAAACCCACGGGACCGTGTAGGAGACAGGATCAGCCACAAAAGGATAAGGACAAGTGGTGGGTTTCTATTAGGGAGTTGCCACTCTCATTTTGGATATGTGGAAAGTAGTTTGGATTTGTTGGGGCTATAATAGAGGGACATTAGAGAATAAGGAAGAAGGGTGCATTGAATAATGTTTTTGTGGGCAAGATTGCTTGCAGAGAAGGGAAGACCCTCAGTTAGGGCATATTGACGAGTGAATTTGGGTTTGGAAAGTTAGTTGAGTCTATCGTATTAGCCATTTATGTTCCTCTTCAGATTCTGTTTATTCAATTGCTCTGTGTGTGTGAGGGAGTGAACAAATTGATGTGGGAAGTGTGTGTGCGTGTGTGGCTTGGTGAATGACTGTAGTTGCAGGGTGTTGCCAAGAGCTGATATCTAGAGTTGCCCGGGGGAGGGTTCTATCCATCTAATCTAGGGTTCAGGTCAGGGTATTATCAACTGGCATTAGAGATTGTTGATCCAGGGGACGACTAGAAATAGGTTGGATGGTAGAGCGGAGGATCTAGAAGCAATCGTGATGGAACTTCAAGGCATGGTTATTAAAGCGGCAAAGTGATTTGGGCTCCGTCTTGGCGATTAGGTGATGCTTAGGCGGCAATAAACCGACCAAAGCGGTTTAGTCAATATTTTTAATATAACTAATTTTAAACTATTTTTTAATACAAATACTTTTTATAATAAACTAAAGTACTAAACAAACATTCAACAATCACATTCATAAAAATAAAAAAAATAAAAATTCAAGAATCACAATTATGAAAAATATCCCCAAAAAAAAAAAAAAACATAACTTCATCTCATCAAGCATCATAAGATTCATAACAATAATTATGTAGTATATACTATGTCAGTAATCAATGTGAAAAATGAAAATGAAAGTAGCAATTTTACATTCTTACTTACCTCTATGATAGTGTGACGCCAAATAAAGTGTCTTGTACTCTTGTGCATAGATCAGTAATCAGAATTGATATATCCATTTTTCCATTTTTTTAACCAAACAGTGCCGACATGATAAATTAATAGATCTCATTATTCTGATTTCCAAGTCATTGTTTATTTAATGATTCATTGATTATCAATGTTGAATATGGCTCATGCTTCACATCCTGTTGTCGACAGACACTTTGGGCCTCGGAGTTCATTTGCAAATTGGGTCTTGATTCCGAAATGGCTCACATATTTAAATTTATATACGGCATTGTAGCATAAATTATGATTAAAAAAAGAGAAAATAAGATGCACAAATTACAAAATGTAAAAAAAGCGGTTGCTTTAGCATCTAGGCGGCAATATGGCGCAAAAGGCAGCAAAGCGGTAGTGCCTTAGCAAAAAGGCGGCAAGAAATTAGCCCGTTAGTTAAGCGGTTCAAAAACCGCTATGCCGCCTAGGCGGACGCTTTGATAACCATGCTTCAGTCTGTCCTCTAATCTAAGCTCGAATCCCTAACTTAGCTCATGGAGAAAGAGGGGAAGTACAACAATGAGTTCAGGGAAGAGATACGTGCTTACCTGTTGCATGGAAAAGTTTTTGAAATTGACTTGTCCATGTCGGAGGTGGTAGAAGAGAGGGTGGTGAGGGTTCCACAGTCGACGACAGGGGACCATCTGCAAAGGGGGAGCTTCAAAGAGCTGGTTAGTTTAGAGGAGATGGATTGCCGAAGGGAATTTGTTCCTTGGCATCTGGAGATGTCGATCTTCAGTGGAGAGTACCCAATAAAGTGGGCAGCTAGAGCCGAGCAATACTTCTCGTTGCATGGTCTCAGCATAGAGGAGAAAATTCGAGCAACCACCATATGCTTCGAGGATCCTGCCTTCGGGTGGATACAATACCCGAGAGAGGCAGAGCCCCATTTTTTCTTGGTCAGCATTGAAGGAAGGGTTGAAACAGAGGTTGGATCTCCACAGATGAGGACACCTCAAGAGGCTCTGTTGGGCTTTGACAAGGAAAGCTTCGTTGCTGAATAATGAAGCTAGCTTGAAATCTTGGCTGCTGTTGCCATAGGTGGAGATGAGGCTTTGCTGAAAGGGGCTTTCCTGTGGGTTTTGTTGAGGCGGTGAAGGCTGATTTAAGAGTTCTTGGATCGGATAGCTTGGCCCGAATCATAGACTTGGCCTAGTCTGTTGAGGCCAAGAACCAGGCCATTTGCTGGCCTAGATGATCCAACTCAAAGCTACTGCATAAGCCATATGGCCCTGGGGGCACCCAAGCAGTGTCTGAATGTTAATGCTATTAGCCTGTTACTATGAGTGGGCCAAAGCCCAATCTAGTGCCTAGACCATGTGAATGGAGTTGGATTTGACCCAAGTGGTTTGACCAAGCCCGGCCAGGTTCAATCGGACACTACAACCGCCACCAACCTGTTGACCATGCCTTTGTCTTATCAAGCGGCAATAACCCTTACTGGAAGGGCTGATCATCCTTGTTGGTTAACGCTGGAGGAAACAAGAACAAGAATAGATTAGGTTTTGTGTTTTTGTTGCGACACATCGTATTCCAAAATGCATCAATGCCCGTACAAGCAACTCAAGGTCCTATTACAAACATGAGGAAGGGTATGAGGATCTGACGGTGGAGACAGAAAGGGAAAAGGGAGAAGGCAGCTGCACCAGATAAAAGATTGAGTTCACCTTGAGGGCAAAGTGAAACTGGAGGAGGGAAGTATTGTTGAGACACTAATGTAAGGGGTGTACTGTAGGGGTAGAGGAGATTAGGGTATCAAACTGATGGGACCATGTAGTGGACAAAATTAGCCACAAAATGACAAGGACAGGTGGCGGGGTTCTATTGGGAAGCAGCCACTCTCAAGTTGGTCTATGTGGAAAGTAATTAGTTAGGATTTGTCGGGATTTTCTGGGGCTACATTAGAGGGACATCAGGGACTAGAGAAGAGGGGGGATTGTGTAGTGTTTCTTTGGGCAGGCTTGCTTGCGGAGAGGGGATGACCCTTGGTTAGGGCACTTTGAAGGTTGAATTCAGGTTTGGGAAGGTTTTGTAATGGAGTTTTGCTTAATCAATTACAGTAGTTGAGTCTGTCGTATTAGCTGTCTACATTCCTCTTCAAATTCTGTTTATGTTATTCAATTGCTGTGGGTGTGTTTTGAGTGAATGAATTGAGGTTGGAACTTGCAAGTGTGTGCGTGGCTTGGTGTGTGACTGTAGTTGCAGGGTGCTGCCAAGAGCTGGTATCCAGGGTTGCAGGGGGTTCTATCCATCTAATCTTGGGTTCCGTTGAGGGTCTTATCACAATTGAAAAGGAATATTCCCTAGGTCCAATAGTGAGTACCCTAAAATAACTTAAATTGAGCCCACTAGTTCAAACCAGCAAAACCAGTTCAATTTAAAACGCCAAAAACATGAAAGTAGAGTAAGCATAGAAGCTAATCCCATATGCAACTTAACTACCCCTACTTTAACCCCTTAAGAGTTACCTATGACATAGAGAACCTCGGATCAATGGCACAACATGTGTATAATTCAACCGTAGACTTATTGCTAGTCAACCAAGTCTATTTAGGTATTGAATCTGCATGCCTTAGTCTTTGTTTGGCACCATTTGGAGACCCCTTCATTTTGGTATGGAGTGGCTATCATTGAGTAGGGTCTTTTCGGGTATGATCTTTGATATTGCTGGCAAGGTGGGGAAGCTTTGTGTTCTGATGTTGCGATATCTCACATTTGGATGGACACAGTCTCCTTAGATAGACCTCCAACTTTCAATGTGTAGATGTGATTTAGAAAACCCTCTCATTACTGACATGATTTGGAAAACCACCTTCCTTGATGTTAGCCCTGAGCTCCACGTGGCACTTCATAGATCTCTTGTTGATACCCCAAGGAGCTTGCATCTTGTTGAATCCTCAGGTAAATCTTCCTCTGCTCTTAGTGCTGGTCTAGTATGATTTGTGCTTGCATAGCCTCCACTCTTTCCTACTTTCTGGGTGGAGGTTTTGGTAATAAATTTTTTTTATTCACCCGGGAACAAAATAAAAATAAAAATAAAAACAAAAGCATAATGAACTCATTGTATATGAAATTTTAGTGGATTTACTGAACTGAGGATTTATTTGTGTCAATTCAAAAAGTAGATGCTGAAGACTACTTCAGATATAAATGGCATTTATACTTTAGTTGGACAAGTAAGTAATCATGGTGATGTATCACTCTGCACACATGACGGTCTAATGCTTGCTGGGGGAATACCAGAACCTGTGTCATAAACTCATGGTGTATGTATTCTACCATCTCATGGTTTTTAGATTGGAATTCGGTGCCTGATTAAACAATTACAATGCTCTGACTGTTGTTATCTTTTCCTGACCAGAACTCTAAAGTTTGATCAGTTACTTTTGGATTGAACTATTATCATTGTTTTACATCTTTTTTTGGTCCTATGTGGTTCACATTAGCTGGAGATGCAACTGGCGCATTGACTGTTGTTTCAAGTTGCTTTCACCTTTTGATTGGGACTAACCCTTGATGATTCTCTTGTCTACCTAGGGTAAAAGAGTTGGTCAGAGGGGGAACTTCAAATTGCCAAGCTTATGGAGATCCAACAGTGCTTAACTCATCGGGTTTGCATGAGCTGCACCCCTCCTCTTGGTTAGTAAAAGCTACAACTTTGTCAGTTGTCAGTATTCTAAAAAATGTATGCTTGAAGTGACATTAGTATGGAATATACGATGATATTGAGTCAAACCTTTTTAATTCATTGGATTTCAGGTATTCTGTTGCTTGGTATCCTATTTATAGGATACCAGATGGTAATTTTCGTGCTGCTTTCTTGACTTACCATTCACTTGGCCATTTGGTTAGCAGAAGGGCCTCATCTGATTTGTTTGGTGGGGATAATTGTATAGTTTCTCCAGTTGTGGGTCTTCAAAGTTACAATGCTCAGGTACTTGTGATTTGTTCATTTTTTTGCTCATGTCCTGAATCAATAACTTGCAGACTAATTATTGTCATGGTGTTGGAGATGTTTATAACATATTAATTATCATCATGGTGTTGGAGATGCTCCTAACGTCATTGTTTCTTTGAAAACGTTTCATTAATTACACTGTCAAACCCTTATAATTTGTTTTGGTATTATTTGGAGACTTTAGGTGTTGAAAAATTGTTGATTTATTAGGTTTCCATCCATGGGAAAAGTCTCTTGTTAATTTAGTTTGGAGTTCAATTCTATTTGCCTACACTGTCACATTAGATAGCTTTTGAGTATCTCTGAGTATCTTGAGCTTTAACTGTTTCCCTTGAATTTTGGGTTCCAGTTTTGTTGATTCTGTTTCCTTTTTTCCTTCTGAATTCTGGGGATGGTAGAGGAGGTGTAGTATTAAGTCTTGCTCTGTCTTAACTTATCCTTGTGAATAATGCTGCGGTGTTGGAACTTGAAAATTTTCTAACTTTGCTAGATCATCACAATGAAATTACTATGAGAAAGTTGAGACTTGAGAGATATATATCTTTATTTTAGTCTTTTACTGGAAAAAATTTGTTTTTTGATTGAAATAGACGAATTTTTTTCAAAAACCATAGCCTATGATTAACGTTACAAGGCAAGCTTTCTTTCAAGGTCTATGATTTAACCCAACTCTAGGGTTAGGGTTCCTTGAAAAGTTTCCCTAAAGTTTAGGGTTCTGGGCCAACCTCCCGACAAATAATCTCCAAAATTCTATGGGTTGATCTAAGGTAAAAGGAATACTTGTGGAAAGGGATATGGTTGCCAGGGAAAATTTAGGATTTACTAAATTCCCATGGGATTATCTTAGGAGACAAAAAATTATCCTAGAGTTGATGGGAAAGAAGAATGGGATGATTTGGATCAATATCATAGGTTGGAGTTATCTCAAATTGTTATGATTCCTGGGATGAAACAAAAGATGGGAAGTTTCTAGGAATCCTGCGGTTGGGTATGGGATGGTTTTAGGGAAGTTCGTGGGTAGGGTATGAAGATCTTGGAAGAGGATTCATGTATTCTTCAATAGATCTTGAATTCTTTCTTTTCTTTCTTCTCTTTCTTTTGTTTCTCTTTTCTTTCTTCTTGTTCTGAAATTTCAGAACTGCTGCAAGATCCAAGAAAATTATTAAAAAAAATAAAAGAGAAGGGAATGGGGGAGGGCTGCCGCAAGAACGAGAAGAAGGGGGAGGGCTTTCTTGTTTCTGCAAGGGGGAAGGGGCGGGGGCTGGGAAAAGCCTGCGATAGCAAGGAAGGGGCTGGGGAGGGGTTCTTGGTTGCTATACTCGTTAGATGGAATGAAGGTGCTGTGATTGCTAGGCTGCTGCTGGACTTTGTTGAATGCTGTAAGAGGATGCAAGAACCTTAAAGAACTTGAAAGATGACTCTCAAAATCCGCCGTGGCCCTTCCAAGACAAGCACGAGTTCATTCCCTCAAATTCAGATTCTTTATTCAATGTAGACTGTCTTTACAATGAAAAGATTGGCTTATTTATAGCTTTACATCGAGAAAGAAAGAATCTAACTCTAATTGGGAGACTCAACTTAAACTCAACTACGACTTAAGAAATTAGGGTTTTCTTCATCAGTTAGGATACCCTTTACAATTAAATAACAACCACATAAGATAAAGAACTTGTTGTAATGTGAGGAATTGCTCCTCAAAAGTATATTATTTTCAAGGCCCCAATAGGGTATTTATAGTTACAACCTAGTTAAGCCCTATACTAAGTAGGAAAAGGAAATATAAAACAAATAGAAATAAAACTCTAAGACTTATTAAGAAACATAATCCTATTCTAATTAGAAAACCTCAGTCCATGTTTTCAACACTCCCCCTCAAGTTTGAGTATAGATATTTATCATGCCTAATTTGCTCATAATGTAATTGAATATCTTCGTGCTCAAGCTCTTTGTGAGCACATCAGCCCGTTGCTCGTTTGAAGTAACAAAGGTGATATGGACCAGCCTAGCCTCAACCTTCTCTTTAATGAAATGTCTGTCAATCTCCACATGCTTAGTCCTATCATGCTGTACTGGTTATGAGCTATGCTTATTGCTGACTTACTATCTGAGTATAACTGTATAGAAACCTCCAAATCTGTCCCAACCTCTTGAAGCAGCCCTTTAAGCCATAGTACCTCACAAATGCCTTGAGCAATCACTCTAAACTCGGCCTCGACACTGGACCACGCAACCACAACCTGTTTCTTGCTTCTCCAAGTCACAAGGTTATCTCCCATATACACACAATACCCAAAGGTAGACCTCCTATCATTTGGACATCCTGTCCAGTCTGCATCTGTATATGCCTCAATCTTCAAATGTTCATAAACTGAAATTAAAATTCCTTTTCCTAAAGTAGTGTTCAAGTATCTCAAGATCTGATATACTACATCCAAATTTGAGGAATAGGGATCATGCATATACTGGCTAACAAGACTAACTGCAAATGTGATGTCAGGTCTAGTGTGAGATAGATAGATCAACTTTCCCACTAATTTTTGATACCTTATCTTGTCAACTGGTTCTCCTTCCTTTGCCTTCAAGTGTAGGTTAGGCTCAATAGGAGTCTCAGCAGGCTTACATCCTAGCATTTCAATTTCCTCAAGAAGATCCAATGTATACTTCCTCTGGGTTAGAGATACACCACTAGTAGAATATGCCAACTCTAAACCTAGGAAATATCTTAGTTTTCTCATGTCTTTGATCTCAAATTCAATTCCCAAAAAAGTCTTTAATGCTGAAATCTCATCCTCACTAGTGCCTATGATCACAATATCATCCACATGTACTAAAAATAAAGTAGTGTGGCAACCATCTCTTTTAATTAACAAAGTGTGGTCTGCATTGCTTTGCTTATAGCCATTAGATATCATTGTCTTATGGAACCTTCCAAACCACGCTCTTGGAGTTTGCTTCAACCCCATATAAAGCCCTCTTTAACTTGGACACTTTCCTATAAGTCTCTGTAGTAGAATACCGAGGTGATATATCCATATATACCTCTTCTTGGAGTTCTCCATGCAAAAAGACATTCTTCATATCTAATTGTTGTAAACTCCACCCTTTATTAATTGCACATAAATAATAGTACGAACTGTGTTCATTTTGGCAACAGGGGCAAATGTCTCCTGGTAGTCAACGCCATAAGTCTGAGTGAAATCTTTGGCCACTAATCTTGCCTTGTACCTTTCAACAGTCCCATCTACCTTGTACTTGATCACAAACACCTATTTGCACCCAACAGTCTGCGTTACCAAGTCCCACGTTTTATTTTTTTTCCAGAGCTTGCATTTCCTCATCCATAGCTTCTTTCCAGTTTGAGTGAGATAATGCCTTCTGCCAAGTGTTAGGAATAGAAGTAGAGGATAAAGAGGAAATAAAACTTCAAAATTCTGGAGATAGTGACTGATAGGAAACATAATTGGAAATAGGATGTTTAGTGCAAGTTTGAGGCTGCTTTCTTAATGCAATTGGTAAGTCCAAAGTAGGATTAGAAGAAGGGTCAAAGACAGACTCACCTGGAGGAATGGATTATTCAGGGCCAGGAAACAAAATTTTTGACTGGCTTGGTTCAGAAGGGGTCACTTATTGCTTTCTTTGATAGGCCTTCAGAGATCTAGTCTCCCCTTGCATATCATCCACCAGTTGTTTCTATCCGGTCATTCCATCTTCCAAATAGAGGATCATTTGCAGGAATATCAGGAGAAATATCGAAAGGAGGAATCAACACTAGAACCTTTTCACTAAAACTCTCCCCCTGAAGAGGTGTAGGGGAAAAATAAGGAATTTGTTCATGGAACACAACATCCATAGAGACAAAAAAATGACGAGAACTAGGATGATAACACTTATACCCCTTCTGTGTGGGAGGATAACCCAAGAAAATGCACTTTAACCCACGAAGATCTAACTTTCCATGAACATGGTGGTTCCGGACAAAAGCAACACATCCAAAAACCTTAGGTGAGATGGAAAAGGCTACTGTCCCTAAAAGAACCTCAAGGGGACAACGTTGGTTTAAGACTCGGGAATGCATTCGGTTAATTAGATATGCCGCAATAAGAACGATTTCACCCCAAAATCGAAGAGGCACATGCATAGAAAACATGAGGGAACGTGCTACCCCAAGTAGATGTCTATTCTTGCGTTCGGCAACCCCATTTTGAGGTGGAGTGTCGACGCAACTAGTTTGGTGTATGATGCCATGGTTTTCTAAGTAGGAAGGGAATGCGCCACCCAAGTACTCAGTTCCATTATCCGTACAGAAGATTTTGACTGTTGCCCCAAACTGAGTCCTAATCATATTATGAAAATTTGGAAAGCATGAGAAAATGCCACTTTTTTGGTGAAGTAAACGCATGTGGTCCTAGTACAACAGTCAATAAAGGTAGTAAACCATCTTTGACCAAATATAGACACGGTCCAAGAAGGACCCCACACATCAGAGTGAATGATTGAAAAAGGGATTTTACTACGATTATCTGAAATAGGGTAAACATGCCTGGTCTGTTTGGTCAAAATACATGCCTCACAATAAAAATCATTCAAATTACACATTTTAATTAGATCAGGAAATAATTTGGACAAAATAGGTAAAGGAACGTGGCCAAGACGACTATGCCACTGTAATAAGGTAAAAAGTGTAGGAGAGATGGAACTAGAGACCGTAGAAAGAGCTGATGGGGACCCATCCATTAAGTAGAGCCCCCCTTTCTGTCTACCACTGCCAATCGTAAGCCCCGTTTCCAGGTCCTGAAACACAATGAGAAGGAAAGAAAGTTATTTTGCAGTTCATATCACGAGTAAGGCTACTAATAGATAAAAGATAAGCTGAAAACTTAGGAACATGCATGACATTAGATAAGGTAAGAGAAGGCGAACAGATAATAAATCCTTTCCCAGAGATAGGGGAGAGAGACCCATCAGCCGTTCGAACATTCTGAGCAATAGGGACAGATGAATAAGTATGAAACAAAGTAGATGAGTCTGTCATATGGTCGGTTGCCCCAGAGTCGATTACCCAGGAGGGATAAGTCAAATTGACATTGTGACAACCAAAAATACCTGTGGGGAATTGTGGATCAATAGAGGGAACAATGATAGAGGTTATACTCGCACTGGAAGTCGGTACTGGAGAAGATGAGTCAAGTCTGGACATCAACTGGCGAAGGTGCTGGAGCTCATATGAGGAAAGAGGTGTTGAAGTACTCAAGGTGTCAGAACTTGCTTGATTTGCAAATGTTTGATTGCTGCCCTTGATTCCATTTCTACCTCCTCCACGGGAATTTGTTGGATGTCCATGCAAGTTTCAACCCTTGTCCTTTGTATGACGCTCTTTTCCACAATACTCACACTTTACTGGAGGGCAAAAATTACCAAAACTAGATTTATTATTGCCATAATCAGCCACCAATGCAGATCTATCAGATGTCTGAGTGTGTACCATAGCTGTCCTTCGACTGTCCTCAATATCTACTGTTGAAAGAAATGATTGTGGTGAATGGCTTATTGATCCATGATCTCAAGCCCTCTATTTATAATTAAGTGGAAAGTAGACTATTACACATGATCTCTAGCCTACGGTGCCATTGATGAAGGTCTGATATTACCGAATGGACCGGATTAGAAGATGTAGTCAAAGCAGACGTAGATTCACCAATCGGCTCGAGCAAATAAAGTCCATTGTCTAGTTTACCACGTCCAATCTCCTTCCTCGTGACCAGATCCTGGAAGACACAGTAAGATGGGAAAAATGTCATTTTACAATTCAAGTCATGTGTAAGACTACTGATAGAGAGCAAGTTAGTAGAGAAAGAGGGAACATGTAAAACTTTAGACAGAAAGTGATGGAGAATGCTGAATGGTCCCTTTTCCAGCAATGGAAGAATAGGAGCCCTCAGCAATTCGAACTTTATCCTTTCCAGAAGTTGGAGAATATTGTAAGAAAGATGTGGAGAAACCTGTCATATGATCTGTGGCTCCTGTATCAATGATCTAAGGAGTAGAAACTGAAGAAACTTGAAAGCCTGTAAAAGTTTTACCTAAAGTAGCAAGGTAGGAGTTGGTATGGGTAGTAGAGGAAGCAGTGTTCGAAGCTGTACTGACAGTAGAAGACCGCATAATACGTCGCAGAGTAGCGAACTCTTCTTGTGAAAAACCAATGTCTGCAGAGGGTGTGGTGGAAACTGTCTCAGAAATATTAACCTTTGGTTTTCCCTTTCTTTGTGCTCGTTTTTGCTCAAAATCAGCAAGCTTCCCATGCAGTTTCCATCAATTTTCCTTGGTATGATATGGTTTGTGACAGTGCTCACACTTGACAATCTTCTTAGTCGGATCAGATTTAGTGCGAATAGACTGTAAAGCTGATTTCTCCATAATAGGAGTATGGAGCATGGCTAATCGACTACTTTCTTCACACTGAACAAGAGCATAAGACTGTTCTAGTGTAGGAAAGGGAAAACGATTTAAGACTTGCACTCTGATCTGATCATACTCCACGTTCAAACCTGCCAAGAAGTCATATACTCGAATCTTATCAATGTGCTTCTTATAAGTCGCCACATCATCTGGATTGGTGGGGTGATAATCCCCATAATGATCCAACTCTTGCCAAAGAGATCGTAACTCAGTATAATAGTGGGCCACAGTTAGTTCCTTTTGGGTAGTCTCATGAAGCTTCTTTTGTAGCTCATAAACTTGTGCATCATTCCCCAACTGTCCATATGTTTCAATAATAGCCTTCCAGATTTGGGCTGCAGTATCAAGTAATAGGTAACCCCGGGCAATATTTGGATGCATGGAATTCAAAAGGAGTGACATAATAAGAGAGTCATTTGATATCCATTTATTCTGTAAAACACCTGCGGTAGTGGGTTTGATAGTGGTGCTCGTAATGTATCCAACTAGTCCTCTTCCAGCAATAATTAGGTAAGCAGATCGAGACCATATCAAGTAATTTGTGCCGTCAAATCTTACCGAAAGAGAATGAAGAGTGGGAAAATATTCGGATCTAGTGGGAGCAGTAGTATCATTGGTGGCTGCCATGTTGAAAGAATTGTCTGCAGTTCTTCAGTCTTCACCCCTTCAAAGTAACTGAAATGTTGCAGAATGCAACAGCCAAACCACTGGTAGAAGCAGATGCAGTAGTAACAGAGCCTTTGCATCTGCTGTTTCGACTCCTCTTTTTCTGTCGATTGCACAGGAAGCAGCGGCAGTTCCTCAGCAGCGGTGGTAACTGGAATCAGCAGGCATTATCAGCAGCGATGGTAGTAGCGGTGGCAACAGGAAGCAGCAGCGGCGGTAATATGGAGCGAGATTCTTCTTCTCTTCTTCTTTATTTTTTTTTCTTTTTCTGGTCTTTGAGGTTTGCAATAGAAAAGATAGTAACTGAAAAACGATGCTGACCCAACTGCGATGGTTTGCGATGGGTTTGAAAAAAAGAAGAGAGAAGAAGAAAAAAATCCTAATCGAATTTAGGCTCTGATGCCATGTTGAAAGAAACGATTGTGGTGAATGGCTTATTGATCCATGATCTCAAGCCCTCTATTTATAATTAAGTGGAAAGTAGACTATTACAAGGAATATAATTTTACATGAATGCAAACTCTAATTTAACTCCTATACAAACTCTTATTAGACTCCTAATAGAATCCAACATCTACCATGGCATAATGCTTGAGCCAGAGAAGGGAAATGCTCTTTAGAAAGGATTTGTGCACGAATTTGATCGAATTCTATATTCAATCTTGCCAAAAAATCATAAACTCTGTGTTTATCTTCCCATTGTTGATAGGCAATAGCATCTTCAACATTCTTCGGTGTAAACTTCCCATAGAAATCTAAAGTCTGGTAATATCCCCGAAGAGTGTTATAGTACTGAGAAAGAGGAAGTCCTTTTACTGTAACTGATGGATTTTCCGTCTAATTTCAAAGCATTGTGCATCATTGCCAACTTTGGAGTATGTATCTTTAGTAACTTTTCAAATAGTTGCCGCATCAGGAAGGAGGAGATAACTCTCTGTTATGCTAGATTCAATGGAGTTGATGAGAAAACCCATGACCAAGCATTCATCTGTATACCACTTGGAAAGTTGCAGACCAGGTGTGGAAGGTTTTGTAGAAGTCCCATCAAGATGTCAGTAAGACCACGAGCACCAACAACGAGGGAAACTGAACGAGACCATTTAAGATAATTTGTCCCATTAAGTTTCACAGTGGTTATCTGAAGCGGAGAAAACTCACGATCCTTATGAATGGATGACATGGGAGACTCTTCAGATGTACCAGATAAAGGAGATATGGGATCAGCCATCATCGTAAGGAGAAATCATTCAAATTTACAAATAGCACCTTGAACTTTTTCGAAATTATGAAAAGTCCCTAAAATTGTTAAAAATTATAGAAAAGTCCATGAACTTTTTTGAAATTACAAAAAAGTCCCTGAAATAGTTGAAAATTGCAAAAAAGTCCTTGAACTTTTTCAGAATTATGAAAAAGTCCCTGAAATATTTTCTAAATTACAAAACAGTACTTGGAACTATTCAAATTTGCAAAAACTGCCCCTGTGAATCGAAGGAATAATTCAGCGTATGTATAAAGGAAGGAAAAAAAAGGGGAAAAAAACTGAAAAAAACGCTCTTGGAAGAACAGAGGAGAGACCCTGCAATCCAAAACAACAGGAATCAAAATCGGGGAAATACAAACCCAACAATTTTGGATATGAGAAATAAAAAACCACAACCAAAATAATGTCTTCTACTCTCGGAAAGCAACAGAAGCAGTAGACCAGCAGAGGTTCAAAACCTCTGAAGAAGAGAAAAAAAGGAAAGCCAAATAGAGGGAATTGCTGCAGCCAGCTGATAGAAGCCAAGATTCGTCAAGATCGGCTGAAACAGAGCAGCGGGAGAAGAGAGTAAAGGATATATCGAGGTTAGTCTCTAGTTCTCTCTTTCTTCCTTCCTTTCTTCCCTAATCAAAATTAGGCTCTGATACCATGTTGTAATATGAGGAATTGCTCTTCAAAAGTATATTATTCACAAGACCCCAATAGGGTATTTAAAGTTACAACCTAGTTAAGCCCTATACTAAGTAGGAAAAGGAAATATAAAACAAATAGAAATAAAACTCTAGACTTATTAGGAAACTTAATTTTATTCTAATTAAAAAGTTGGAAATATAAAACAAATAGAATTAAAACTCTAGACTTATTAGGAAACATAATCCTATTCTAATTAGAAAACCTCAGTACATGTGTTCAACAGAACTCATCTTGAAATAAAAGACCTAATTATCCATAAAGAGTCCTACCTAAAAAGAAAGACTCCCTATGATACTAGAACTCAATTACTAACTCAAACTAAGACTTCAAGACATGATTGGACTCAAAAAATTAGAACCAAAATTCTGAAAGTAAAATCAGCAGCTAATTAGGGCTAGAAAATGACCAAATTGCCATTTTAGGGGTTCGGCCAGCCCTAGGTGCACCACCTGGGTGGGGCCTTGGGGCCCACACCAGGGTTTCAGCTAGGGGGAGGGCTGTTGTTCACATCAGTCTGCCCCGAGTAGATATGGGCGTGGATACATGCAGATTCAGGTAGTAAACAAACCTGGACTTAAATAATACTGGTGGGCAACTTTTTCCCCTTGAAGATTGGTTTCAAACTTTGCACACCTTCTCTTCAACCTTAACCCACCGCACACTTCAAAGCATAAGCTAAACAGTAACCGTAGGGACCTCTTTTGAATTTTCCCTATTTGTTACACCATAAGTCCCTTTACTGAAACTCCAAGAAGCCCTTTCTTGGATAAGCTGTGCTGGTAAGATCTTGGCTGGCCTTCAATTCAATTGAGGCTGTACTGCTGCAAGGGTTCTTTGTATATGCAACTCTTTTCAAACTTCAATCTTCCTAAATCTTATCGTTTCCTCTCCAGATTCTCAATCTCAGTACAATGTTCTCACTATGTCATCCACTTATGCCTTTGATTGATCTTTCCGTATCCTCATCCTCGATATCTCTTGGTTCTAAGCCTCCTAGCATGCCCAAAGAGAAGATGCCATTGAAATGAAGAGGCCACTAATTGTTGTAACAAGCAGCAATAGAACTTCCGGTACCATCTAGGTAGTACGGTCCAGCTTTATGAAGCCCTCCACCAATCATCCTCCTTCTAATGATCACAAAAGGCATGATAACTGGGGCAGAAAGTATTTGAAGCCGCCAAGTGACTTGGTTGATTAACAAACGAAGAGCTTACTGGTAATTACGGAACATGTAGGGGCAGAGAATGGTGTCAAGGATGAGGTGGGTTGACACCTCACCACCTGTCACATTAGTGGAGGATCTATCAGTAAGAATAATGGCAAAAGAATTTTAGTTTCTCAACTTTTGAGTCTTGACACAGTAGAGATTAGAGAAAATGTCACTCTGCAAATAATATGGAGGATGCACCACAATCAATAAACCATGAGTGGATAATGCGTTGGTAAAAAGAACTAGATTACCTGCGTATGTGCTGTTCTAGTGTAGGAGCTGGTGCATTGGCCTTCTTTTTTTTTTTTTTGGATGAATAATAATTTAAATTATTGAAGAACAAAAGAACATACAGAGGGAAAAAAAGGGGGGAGGGGGAACCCCAATCAAGATGGGGGAAGGAAAAAAGCTGAGAGGTTCCAAGAACTAACAATCACCCTATTTCTTGGAGAGTCAGCGACATGGGGGTCGGGGAGAGACCGGAGTCTCAAAGAAACATCAAAACAGATGGCCTTCCAAATCATATCTCTGGATCTAGATTTGGAGGACCATCTTCTCAGATTACGCTCCCACCAAAGATGGTGCAAAGTGGCGGCAAAGACAAGTTTGCCCACAAGGTCGTAGATAGTGGAACCGGCATAGCTTTGCAGGATCCAATTCCAATCTCGAGCAAAACGATGAGAACGTCGCGGTCTAGCAAATGGAGGCAGTGGCAAGGGACCAAACAGAGCGGGAAATTGGGCAACAGAAAAAAAGATGGTCAATATCCTCTGAACCATTCCAACAACTGGCGCAGTTTGGGTTGGCGGGGATGTGGCGGCTGATAAGAAAAGCTTGGGTTGGGAGGGCAAGGTTAAGGGCTCTCCAAAGAGTGAGGGCATGACAAGGGATATGGTTTTTGAACCAAACAATGGGGGGCCAAGGTAAGGGAGGGTAGGGGTCTCTCAGAAGGTTCCAGGCAGAGGCAGTGGTGAAGGGGGTGCATCGGGGGTGGAGCCAAGTAGCGCGGTCACTTGTGGAGGGGAGGAGGGGGGGAGGGAGGTCCAAACTTGTGTGAGACAAGGGTGGGGGGGGGGGGACCAAATACCATGGGAGATAAAGGTGGAGAGGGGAGTGGTTTTGGGGATACGGGAGTTGTACACGGTTCTGGGGCCAAGGAGATTGTATAAGATAACCATCGGATGCCAGGGGTCCAGCCAGAAGGAGGTGGAGGAGCCAGAAGAGACAAGGATAGAAATGGCAGGGAGGGCACGATCGCGAAGAAGCAGGAGCTTCCTCCAAATCCATGAGGGATTGGGGGGAAGAGAGACAGTCCAGATGGAGTCAGTCTAGAGAAGTGCATTGGCCTTAGTTTGTAGTGGAAAGCCAGCTTTCAATTGCTTCCTTCCTGTTCTACAATGGTGATTCTTCTGGGTAAGGGTATTCAATTTGGCATGTTCTCTGGTGTTGTGACAAAGCATTAGTAGGAAATCTAATCAGCATACACATTAAGAGTGAGAAGATCCATCCTTTTTGATCAAGCATAAGAGCATCCTCAAATTCATTGGAGCTTTTCAGCTGCATGTTGAGAGCTTTTCCCCAAGGAGCATGCTTTTGCCTTCCTTTTCATAGCCTTTTCTACCAAGAAAGATCAAATGGCATCTCTGAGCAAGTGGGTTTAGAATCCTAGCTTGGAGGTGTTGAGAAGGATTACTCTCCCAAGCAAAATTTTAGTTGCTTGAATAAGGTTGGTGGGATGGAGCTTTCCCTTATGGAACACAGAGAATTTGTTTAAGTCAAGGCAGTGAATCAAGCTACTGACGGTGCTTAAATTTTTTATTATAATTGTTCTGAATCAAGCTATTGACGGTGCTTAAATTTTTGATTATAATTGTTCTGAGGCATAGAAACTGATCGTGCGTCAGATCCAATTGCAATGGTGTCACCAGAGGTCTTTATTCACAGCTGTGTTATCTAGCTCCTTGTCCAGTCGGGTAAACAATCTTTAGCTTCACATGTGTCAATTGTATGATTGGCTTGCTGCAAAAGGTACACAATTGAAAAGGCCTGTCATTTTTCTGTCCATTTATGCTATGATCTATAGTTTGCAACGGCCTCTTCTGCCAGCAATAAAGGTGAACCTTCCCTAGGAGAAGGACGGTATCAAACCCTAAATGAAGTAACCATAAAGGTGAGAAAATGTTTCATTTCATGAAAGCCTGTTGAAACTTCAACTATGTTCCATATTAGTAGTGAGAGGTTGGCGAATTTGAAGTTCTTCAATAGTACCTAGATAACAACAACAACAATAAGCCTTGTCCCAACTAAATGGGATCGGCTACATGGATTCTTGCCTTCCAATCAGCTCTGTTTGAGGCCGTGTTAGATACAAGCCCTAAGCTATGCATATCCTTTCTCACCACTTTTCTTAAGGTTATCTTAGGTCTGCCTCTAGCTCTTCTAGTTTCTTCAATATGGATTATATCACTTCTCCGTACATGGGCATTTACAGGCCTTTGTTGAACGTGGCCGTGCCACCTCAAACGACTTTCTCGTACATTATCATTTATCTGAGCTACTCCCAGACCAACTCTAATCTGATCATTCCTTACCTTGTCCTTCCTAGTTTTGCCACTCATCCATCTTAGCATCCTCATTTCTGCTACATTGAGTTTATCTTTATGTATTTTTAATAGCCCAACACTCTGTACCATACATCATAACTGGTTAAACGACGGTTCTATAGAAATTTCCTTTAAGCTTTAAAGAAATACGTCGGTCATACAAGACCCCAGATGCACCTCTCCACTTCATCCATCCTATTTTAATTGTTTGGGAAACATCATTCTCTATGTCACCTCTTTTATTTTTGATTGAACCAAGGTACCTAAAACAATCACTTTGAGAAATCTCCTTATCATCAAGTTTCACCACCTCATTGTTTGCTTGATCATGATTTTACAAACTAGATATTCCATCAACAACTTTCCCTCATTTAAATTTGAACATTTTCTCATCAACTCATAGGTTTGAGATATATTATTCCCTCAGAAGAAGCTTTTTGTTATACTCATTACGAAACCATCTTTGCAGTGGTGTTGAGCATAACACTTACTGCAATAATCAGATCCATACTGTTCCACAGCCATATTTTGAGTGTGGAGTTTCATGCTTTCACTCTTCATGTGCTACGATAGTGGTGAGGTCTTTCGAATCAGCGGACAGAGGTTCAGTTGTAAGATGTTTCATCTTCCCTTTAGCATGAAAATCTACTTAACCAGCTTGAGCCCCTAACATGGCTGTTAAGTTTAATAATGGTGATCTGGACATTTGCCAAAATGGATTGGAAAATCTACCTTACATAGTAACAGCTGGCAACAGCAATAAAACTCCAGTTGAGTACTTTATAACACTCCGACTTGGGTCATTATGAAGAAATAGAAATCAGGAGTTGAGATTGACTGTCTAGTATAGCAATAATACCCATTCATACAAAAAGGAGCAATAATACTGTAAAAGTTGTGAAGATGTGCTGGTTAGATTCCACAGAAGTCCAACTCCAGAAACTCCAGAAACTTATATTCTGATTTGTCCTCTGTAAACATAGTGCTCAGTTTGTGGAGAAATCAAATTGGACCTGATCAGGGGCTTGGATAAGCCCTATAGATGGATTTAGTTTACCATACTGAATGATGAAATAGCCCCCAAAAGTAGTGAATTCAGATGGCCGGGTTAACAGTAATTATAGACCTATCCAATTTCAAATAAAACTGCCTGAGGTGAAGCTGGTAGCCATTATATGCACTATGCAGTAAACTTGGTTAATTTAGAAACTAGGTTTTCTAAATTAACTTGTAGGCAACTCTACTTGCAACTGTAATTGATGCAGGCCCACAAACAATTCGGGCTTCTAATTATTGGAATAAGCCCTGAGATTGACCCTTTGTTCGTCGGTTTACTTGTTTATGGCCCTACCATATGGGTCTATAATGTTCCTAGGTGGCACACAAATTTATGTTTATTTAATTAGTAACTTCTGCTTTAGAGCAATGTGACCATTTAAAAGTCACATGACTTAATTAGCATTAGCAGGTCCATTAAGTGAAGGTCAAAGAGGTCTTTTGCTTATTTAATTATTAATTAGAAATGAACTTCTATTTGGTTTTGTGTTTGTTACCAATTCTATTTTAATTCAGAGTCAAGTCCTAATAATCATAGGACTTGTTCTTTCAAGGTTGATTAGCCCTCTATATGTACTCCAGTTGATGGGAGGAATAGAACAGTTGAGATGTAGTAGATTTGGATTGAGCAAACTGTTGGATATTGTCTTTTTCTAGCATGGAGAGTGGCTGCTGGTGTTTCCCTGGTGGTTCAAACTCTAGGAGGAAGCCTTGGGTGCTAGGTGTTTTATAGCACTGCTTCCTCTCTGGCTGTGGAATCAGTCTACTGCAAGGGTTTCCCTACAAGTAAAGCTTGGGAAGCTTTTACTATGCAAGTGGATCTGATTTAACCCATCTTCTCTTCTTTCCCACTTTGTATTTTTGTTTATTGAAAATCCCATTCATGAGAATCCATTTACAGCACGCTAACAACTTCCTATATTGGACCTACTTTGCTGCCCCATTTAACTAAGATAAACCCTAGTTTTCCTATTCAAGTAAGCTGCTGTTTTGACGATCTGCAACTATCTTCTAGAAGGACATACTCACGGTGCTTTTTGCCAAGATCTTGCCTGGCCCAATCTGACCATGCGGACCATGTTGTTCCTATGCCTTTCTAGTTTTGAATCTGGTTGCAAATCAACCAGCCAAAACCCTAGATCTGCATTTTCACCAGTTTCTATTGGGAGACCAAAATTTCTGATCTATCAATCTAGCCATCAGTTTTGGCTGATTGTTGGTCATTGATCTGACCAACAATACTTAATCCCAACTAAATGAGTCTGCTATGTGGATCTGGTCCTCTGGATGAGGCTGGCATAGTAATAGAAAATAAGATGGAGTCACTGAAAGTTGAAAAAAGTAACTAGACAAGCGGAATCCATCATGTCTATGTTAACCTTCTTAACTGCCTGACACTCTGCCCCATATGTTGTGGAATCCCTTAAGCTTAATAGGCATGTGTTATACATAACACCGTTGACATACATCTCCGTTTCAACGATCCTACTTTAATTCGGTGGGAAACATCATCTTCTATATCACTCTGTATCTAAAGCAATCAGTTCGTGGCAGAATGCATGTAAACTTTGATCCAAGGCCCTTTGGAAATTCCATTTGAACCCTGAAAACCCTGACTTTTATAGTTTTAGCAAACCCCAATCTAAATTTTGAGATCTAAGTTGGTTCTGATTGAGACCTTGGAAGATCTTGCCTAGTTGATCATCTGTCAATGGGACTACATTAATGATGGCTGGCCGCAAGAAGGATGAAGATTGAGACACTGGGAGAGTTGTGTGGAGATTCAGAACAATCCACAGCAACAGCTAAGCTTCTTTACAGAATAAGTAATACTCTACTTCAGACTTTGAATAGAAGTCAACTAACCAAGCCTATGCCTTAATAGAACAGACATAAAAACAACACCAGAATAGACATAAAAAGTAACACCAATGTTAATAGCTATTTAGATGCTTGAGCATGGATTTAACTTCATTCAGTAACAATAGCAGGCTCAAGCGCACATAAATCATTAGCAGCATCAACAATCTCAACATTGAGGTACATCATAAGCTTGGGTAGTAAGTACTGATCTTCCAAAAGATGAAGTATCCAACAGGCAACAGCTACATCACAAGGCTTCCTAATGAGGAAAGTAACAAGTAGTGTACCCTGCTCAAACAAAAAATGTATAGAATTAAACATTGAAAAGCCACACGTTAACTTTCTCAAGGAGAGTATCCAACAACAGGGTAACAGCAACATGATTAACAAAAATCACATGATATTAGAGATTTGACTAGTAAGTATTACAATCTTCTTGGGCCTCAAACAGATGTCTTAGATAAACTTTCCTATGATAAACATGCACTACAGGTCACTTAACCAAGTATTGGCATCAGGTTGGCTGAGTACCAGACATTATAAATAAGGATGAAAATGTGCTGACCAACGTTTTGACCAGCTGGAAACCGAAATTTGGCCAGAACTGGTTGAAACCAGGTTTTCTGGGGCAAAATTGGACATGTGACAATCTGATCAAAACTCTGGTCGAAACAGTTGAAGTTTGATGAAACTAGTTAAAAAGTACAGAAATTGGGTTAGTTGAAATCAGTTAAATTGGTGTTATTGGGTCTAAACTGTAAGCTATAAAAAATTTCAAATTGTTGTTGAACCAGATACTCTTTGGACTACATGACCATCTTGTCTTAAGACTTTTGAGGAACCCTAGATAACTTGTGTGTAACTAGTAGATTTGCTTCCATGATCATAAGGTTGTTATAAACCAAATAACTAGGCTTTGTTGTTAGGACACAAATGAATAAATAATAATAAACCTCGTTTGATTACTTGAACAAATAAAAATGTCTAATCTTCCCTCATGTAGCACAACACATAGACAAGTGGTGCATAGGTTGCAAAAAATAATATGAATTCATTATAATAATCCGCATCGCTAAGAGCAGCTAAAAATAATCTTTATTAAAAAATTAAGCTCCCGTCTCTCTCCCTTCCTCCCTTGTCCCTTTCTCCTCACAGTTGAAAATAATCTCCAAGCGAGCATCAATAGTTCAAAAATTATGACCTTAATCAATGTAAACTGATGTGATTTTGGGTCTAAGACCTGAAGTTGGATGCCATGGGCCCACAATGGACAAGTTACCAAGAATCTCAATAAAAATATTATTGCAGTTAGGTTAATTGGACTACTGGATCTTAATATACATCACATTTAAACTGGTAGACATGTGAAGCAAATAGGGGAAGTGATATAATGACAGGACACTGAAGGAACTTGTATTAATTATATGAGAACAAACTGGCAAGCAAACCTAAATAAAGGATATGTGTGAATTGGAGGTAAAGAGGGAGCATTATTGAATCAAAATTGAGCATTTATGGGAGACCTATAAATTAAGTTTGAAAATTTTTTGCTACTGTCAGAAGTGAAGAAAAATTAGTCCTAGTATGTTCCTGAGTAATATCATCATGACTTACATGGTCATGCTGTGGCAATACCAAATCAAATACTAGGAGTAGTGGGGTCCTGAGCTAACCCTTGGCCAAACTTTGGAATCCTTAAGTCTTCAGTCTTCGCCTTGCAATTATGAGAAAAATTAGGTAATTAACAAAAATTAGACGTAAAAAGTTAAAAGCACACAATGGAAGGCACTGGCAAAATGTGATACCAGGTTTAAGAACCATGGTGGTACACACGGGAGTGGAACACAAACAGATGGAAGGCAGCAGCAAAATAGGAAAGATTTCTGAGACAATTGATCACACCTCAAGAGACCCATGTCATCCAGCAGGATACAGATTCAAGGCGATAACTGCACAGGAACATGCAAGTCCTTTAGTTGATCCAAACTATGTCTGTCTGTGACATGTGTGATGTAACTGGATTAATGATCTATTCTTCCTCTCTTTCTCTTTCTCTCTCTCTCTCTCTCTCTCTTTCTATACACCCCCCCAACTGCTTGTTTCCGATTGCAACTCAGAAGGCAGTAAAGATCTGTTGAATCAGGATTTCAGGCCAATCTTGTAATTGATACTCTCTGATGGCAACTCAACAATAGAATTTACTGGTTTATGAGAGAAAGGGTCAACAGCAAACCAGTTGATGCTATGTGATATACCTAGAACCTCGGGCAGCAGCAAAAATTTGAGCAACGTACACTGTCAATTGTATATCAGCAGTATATTGCCAGCTGATAAAAACTGATTGAAGTGAATCAGCAGTACCAGTAGCAGCAAGCTGATATTGAAGACTCATGAACATGAGAAATAAGCAGTAGCAGCAAACAATACTGATAAGAACCCCTTTTTTTGTTTTCTTCACCTCTCCGATATGTTTTTACAATCCAGGATCTATAACTGGCAGCTCCAACTAAGTGAGCAAGAGGATGAAAGAGAGTAAAGAAGAAGGGAGAAAGAGGAGATGGGAGAGCTGCATAATAGACTTAGGAGTAATTTACTAATATACTGCCATAACCGAGCTTCTTTATATAATAATTTGGGAAGTTACATATTCAAAGTAAAGTTTGATACATGCTTCAAATAAAACTCAACTAGGAGTAAGTTTAATATAATAGGAAGGGTAAAAAAGAAAAAACAACTCACGTGCAAAAAGCACACTACTTAAACTTAGCCAACATGTGATCTCACTGTATATATCTGCAAGACAATCTAAAGAAAGAAATAACTAAAATAGAAGAACCAGAAAAGAAACAAATATAAAAAGATATTGGGATGGGGGCTTCTGTTGTTGTCAATTGTCATGACTACCAAACTACCTAGCCACCAGTTATATTCCACAGAGATAAAGACAAATACCCCTGTGGTATGTACAAAACTATAACAAGAATCAGTCCTGGCCAATCCAAGCTGTTGGGAGTGACTTAATGTCACAGTACTGGACTAGGTGAAGAATGAGGGAAGATTAGAGAACCCTTGGAAACTTGATTCAGTTACTTAAATAAATGTTTTACAAGATTGAGGGAAAAAAGGATTGGGAATATCACTTTTGGCCAATCCAAGCTGTCCTAACGCTATCCAATATTTATATTTGAATATTTATCAGCCAATCCAGACCATCTGACCCCAATTGTTGAAACCATTATCGGAAGTACCATATGGAAATTGTTATATTCTCACTTTTGAGTCTTGATGCATTCTTAATTGTACTTTAGTTGAATTTATTATTTCAATGTATAGTTTAGACCTAACTGAATCCCCTAGAACATATATATATATATATATATATATATATATATATATATATATATATATATATATATATATATATATATATATATATCCAACTCTTTAGTTTTCTTCAATCTTTTCGGGAACCTGAAAGAGTAAGGTAAGGATGTAGATCTATGGTCTGATTTTTCAATTTTTTTCTCTTAATTTCATAGAGGAAGGATTTGAGTTGGCATGTCTACAGTCGTGCCTCTACCATCTCCTAGGCCCCTCTATAACTTTGTTGCATTGCATGCATCTATAGCATCCATGTGTAGATTCTTGGTTCTTCTTGTACAAATTCATGCACGTACCAGTCACACTAAAAATTGGCCATGTAAGAGTGTTTTTACCTCCCAAGTGATTTCACCCTCACCTCCCAAATAGTAGTATCATTCATAATGTCCCTCTGTTGTAGTGAATGTTGTCCATTTAATAGATTCTGGGTGCATTTTAATTTGGTGAAATCAGATTTGCAATCAAATTTACTGAATATTTTACAGTCTTGTATATAGCTAAGGAGAAAGTCTCTATCTGGAATTTTATAAGCATCTTCATATGTATTGTCATTTAATCTCTTATAATTTATGACCATTCGAGTTTTTCTTCTGATTTGTTCGGCATATTTGTTAACTATAAATGCTGCACTAGAATGTCTGTAATTTGATTTTCTTGTCAGTTTGTATTTTATAAGTTTTGCCATATGCATTTTAAATTCATTATTGTCTCGAGAGGTATATTTGGCTTGCCCAGTATCTATTCTATGTAATGGGCTTATAATTTCTAATGTACACAGAGGTTTATCTATTTCTCAATGTTTTAATGGATTTTTATTACTTATAATGACTATTTTTCTAAATTTCTTATAACTTGTTGGATATCTCTATTATTTTCTATACTATAATATAAGGTTACTCCTTTTATTATATTTTCATAACTATGTAAATTTATTTGGTAAAAATCTTCAGGGTGTGTTTCTAGTTGATATTCTAGAGTAGTTTCTAAGAGTTGTGATGGGGGGTAACCCGCACTGGTTTCTTGTACAAGAACAAGTTTGTTGTGGTTGTTGTTTTGAATTTTTTGAATTTATTTTCACTATACCACCACCACATTGAACTGCGTTTATCTCTGAGAGATGGACTGAATTGAAAATTGTAGGGGTCATAGTACAATGTTGGAAGAATAGAAGGGCATCTTTGACAAGGAGGAGCCCTGAAGTGCATACATGTATATTTCTGAGAATTTGCATCTCTTTTGTATTTTTCCCATGTCACAGTTAGTCATGTCAATGTTTGGTTGATTGCTCTTGGGCTCACACAACAGTTACCCAATATGCACTTCTTATTAAAGCCCAGGTCTAATGAGCTTGGATCCTTCGTGAAATGCATTGCCCAGAACCTCCTGCAGTTCCATATTCAAGTAAATGCAAGCATCCAAAAGGGTGTCACTTTTCTAGAATATCAGCAGGGTCCTAGGGTACACATGAGGGAACGTCCTCTGTATGCTTTTTCAGTATGTCAGGCGGAGGTATCCATGTGATGAGAGTTATTGAAAACCCCGGCTCATAATAGATGTTCCCTTTTCTTTGGGAAGGGATTTCAACATGAATGTTTATGTGAAAGTTTTATTTACGCTCCTGTGATTCTGACTCCATATCATATCCTTGGTTACACTGAACATTCCCCCTCTTTTATTTACTAAAAAAAAATCTTGGCTATCTGGAATTTGATAGCTGGCATTACTTTTGCATTTAGGTCAGCAACTAAAATCTGTGCGTTGTAACTGATGCGAAACAAGCCAAAATATACACCCTTCTGACTAGTGGTATATGCACAGGGTGAATGCTGGTTCCACTTGAAAGAAACTTCAAGTTTCAGTCCCTCTGAGATTTTGAAACAGCGGTTGGGAACGCTAGAACAGACTGCTTCTATAATGGCAAGGGCTTCAGTAAATAGAGGAAGTCTGAAATCTGTGAACCGGCAGCCTGATTATGAGTTCTTTCTCTCTCGGCGACGGTGATAGTAGGCTTGAATTTTTTCAGGTTTGTGGTTCACCTTTACATATTGCGTTGGGGATTTTTATGATAACTTGATCAAGAGTAAGTCCTGCCAGCGATTTTTCTTTGGGGGAAACTAACCTGGAGTAGGAAATAGGCAGTCGTTTCTTGTTTTGTACAGTTTAGTACTTGTACATTTTCTTTTCATCACCATTAGACTTTGGTGGGTTCTCCTGTTTTAGGTCTTAAAAATTATGTAACATTATCTTTTTTTCCTTCAAAGTTCATGGATGATAGCAAGGTCTATAACAATTAATGTATCCCGTCAATATGGTTTATGAAGAGTTAATCAGGCCTTCCTTTGGCCAATGGCTTTAATCAAATGCTCTGGGTGTAAATCTTCTGTAGGTTCTTATCATCATTAATCTCTTTGAATGTGCCTCTGCTTATCATTTTTTCTACTGCTTCGCTTTTATCCCATCGAAACCACCTGCAACAGCAGAATGTGCTCCTCTCACCTTTCTAGGGCATCTGAAAGATTCACCTGCTCATTGAATTCAATTTATAAAGAATGTCACAAATCCACACTTAAGTTGTAAAACTTGGGGTGTTTGATATTTCCTGAGTAGGGAGTTCATGCTTAAGTCCTTGTGTGAAAAACTATTTGTTGGAGACACGAATCATTGCCTTTTTAAGTAATCATCAGGAAGCTTTTTGCCCTAGCAAAGTTTCTAAATTGTGATCAAGTTTGTACAGCAGTTAGTGGATTTCTGCCCTGAGTTGATTGAGAATTATCTTGGTGGACCAACAGTATTTTCCTTGGTGTTTCGTTGTAGAACAACTGAACAAGCTTATCAGTCCCTTTCGGATCTGGTGTAGCAGTTGATCCATATGAATTTGTCATGCTTGATAACTGACCAAAACATATTGATGAATCGGTTTATACTCTGGATTTTTATTTAATTTTTTGTAGACTGAATACATCAATCCAGCATTGGTTACTATGGTATGGCCTTTGAAAATATTTTTGACGACTTAACCAATGATCGATATTGATACCTTGAACTGAAACCCTAAAATCGGCCTGGAGGCATTAATGAAATGTAATACTGGTTGAGTGAACAAGATTTACCAAAAAAAAAAAAAGTTTGAGTGAACAAGAAACAACGAGATTAGGTCAATTGAGATCCAATTTGATTGAAACTGGTGATCTGGTACTAATTCCTTGACCGTGAAGTTCGTATGGTTATAAAATGAGAATACGTGGATATGGCGCGAGGGTGATGTTGTGACAAAGGACTCTAAAGGATATCTGTAATTATTCTGGTCAGGTTCCATGCTTGGTGTCTCAAAGAAAATTTTCCAGGGATATAGCTACCGGTGAGGCCTTAGCAGTTAAAAAGGGCCTGGTGCCGAGTGTTCAAAATGGGGATGTCTAAGATTATCTCGGATCAGATTTGTTAATAATTATTTTCTTTCACCCAAAAGAAAAGAAAAAAAAATCTTTCTCTTATCCAAAATACAAACCTAATAGGGGTGGTGGGAGCTTCACCCTCTCCTTAACTTCCATTGGTCTTCTTTTCTTTTTGGTAGAGAAACTCCCACAGAATGAACTGCTCAAGATTTATCAGCGATGGACCACCTGCCTTTCCTTTCTTTTGTTGGTTCTGGACCCGAAGCCAAAGGTTGGTGATTTCGGGCTTGCCTTTTAGTGGCGTTTGATTAAATGGACGATTCTTATTATTGGTGCTTGGGATTTGTTGAAAAAGAAAAATACCTTGCCTTGCTTATCAACAACTAGTAGAAATTGTAAATTTAAAATTTTTTTGCATATGTTTGAAACCTAATCTATTGTGGATATGATATCCTTGTTTAAATTGAGCATATTCGATTGATTAATTAAGGGACTGGTCTTTTTTTTTTTTTGGCCAAAATTATGGGACTGGTCACTTCTTTTAGTTTTTAATTTTACGAGTAAAGATATTGTTACTAAGGTTTTTTAGTAAATTAAACACTAAACATTGAAGAAAATCAATAGTAAAAGATGCTAGAAATTAAAAAATAGTTGGAAGAAAGGAAAATCACTAAATTCTTATTTCATGCTGACCAGTTAAGACTATCAATCAATAAAATAGGAAAATATCAGATAGGTAATTGAGAATTCATATTCAATTTCAATCCATAAAACTCCTTCCAAAAACCATCCAAATTCACTTGAATCGTTATAGAATATAATCTGAATCCGAAAACGGACATAATAATGTCATTGTCCGATCCAAAACCAATCGATTTACATCCCTAATGTCAATTAAAAGTTTACTGGATGCAACTATAGTACCACAAAATGTTTATGTTCATGATCCTTGCACCCACATCCATGTCAATCTACGTGGCGCAGCCAAGAAAAGAAGCATACATTTTCAAACAGAGGGTTGGTCAGATAGTCGCTGTTCGTGAAAAACGCAGAGAAGTTGGGTGCTGTTGTGAAGAACGCAGTGAGAGAGAGATGGGTGCTGTTGTGAAGAACGCAGAGAAGTTGGTGATTTCTGCCACGAAAGGAAATGATGCCTCTCACGACGCTGCACACGTATTCAGGGTCAGGGATCTCGCTCTCTCTTTGTCCCATGAAGAGGGCTTGTCTTCTTCTCCAGAAGCCATGGAAGTGGTAAGCAAATACTCCTTGTTTCCAAAGGGAAAGTTATTCCTGCTTCAAGGGTGTCTCTTTAATGGGAACTGTTATTATTCATTATATTCTTATTTATTTATTTTTTTTGGAGTACTGAATTCTCGTTAGTTTGTCTGTGTTAGGAGTCGCCAGTATATTGTTTTGATAGTATGCGCCATCGTGTTCTTGCAGTGTGCTGATGGTGCTATGCTGCTTATATGTGTTGTATGGAACAGTACTAGCTTTTCTTAGCAGCACTATGACATGGAAACCTTCTTGTTACAGGCAGAGACTAAAATGCTTTGGAGTTTAGGTTGATGTATTCAGTATTTCAAAAATTGGAATTTTCAACACTAAGTGTATTAACAGTTATAGCCACTCTAGTATTTCCTGTATAAGTGAGTCAAGTGACTTTAGTGGGATCTTGGCTTTGTGAATGAAAGAGACCATTGATGTATTGATGACGTCAATGTTAAGGGTGATGAGTTATACAATTTTCCGTTTCTAATGGTTTTCAAAGAAATTTATCATTTGATTGCTTTCTATTACCAAACAATGTGTAGAATAGGGTATAACATATGATATAGCCTTAACATTCTATGGTTGTGCAAGCAGCAGTATTGTTATTTCAGCAACACAGAATCCCCTGGACTATATTACAAAGGTGGATGAATATTGAAAACTATTTGCCTGGTCTGTAATGGAAAATATCCCACTGTTATCGTGAGACTAACCCTGTAGCTGATTGGTTAGCAAAGGAGGCGGTGAAATCCCATAATAATCAGGTTAGGAGATGGTCGAAAGTAATAATCATGGAGATGGAAAGGGATGCATCAAGGCAGCCAAGAATGGGATGAGTTTCTAAGTTGTAGGGGAGATTCCCTTTCTTTTGTTCATAGTTGTACCTTTTTTCACGTAATTTTTAAATATAATTGATATTTAGCCAAAAAAAAAGGAAAAAAAAAATATTGTCCAAAGTTAAAATCCTATTTTGACTTAGTTTTTACTAAATCCTATAATGCCATTGTTTGCCCCCCAAAAAAGAAGTGTCATTGTGTTCCAAAGGCCCTAAAATTGGTTTTCTACGGGTTTCAAACCTGAACTAGGTCAAAAACCCACCTAGATGGCCAAATGAATTCCCCATTCGAAAAATGCACTAACTTGGTGAGATCTCATTCCAACTCCTTTGGTGGACTAGCATGTTGGCCTTTGATACCCAGCTCATGCGCCAACACCAACTCAATACCTAAGTACATGTTACAAAAGGAGCTTGCAATTTTTCTCTACAGGTCATGCATTCATATAACCTGGATATTCCATCAATATGCAACCCACCTATTCAAATGGATGCAAGAATATATATGGTAGGGTTAAGTGGTAGAGATCCTTACAACCCTTCTTTACATGTTGAATCTATTGGTTCTTGAAGGAGATTTGAATCATCAACTTCCCAAGATGGAGGTTGAAGCCCAAGATGGAGGCTGAAGCAACTGATTTGCGGAACTCCATGCTGCTGTTGCACTTAAGGACCATTATAGATGTTTTTTTCCAGTACTTCACAACCTGACATTGGATTAACCTGAAGGCAGAAAATTGAAGTGTTAGAAAGCTAACTACTACACAATGACACAAGCCTTATCCCAACTAAATGGGGTTGGCTATATGGGTCCTTGCTACCCAATAAGATCTATTTGAGGCCATACTGGATACAAGGCCTATGCCATGCATATATTTTGTCACCACTTCTCCAAAGGTTATCTTAGGTCTGCCCTAACTCTTTTAGTTTATTGTATTTGAATTAATCACTCCTTTACACAGGGGCATTTAAAGGCTTTTAGTGGACATGGCTGTGCCACCTTAAACAACTTTCTCGTAGCTTATCATTGATGGTAGCAACTTCAAAATCAGCTCTAATGTGATCATTCTTTACTTTATTCTTCCTAGTTTTGCCACTCATCCATCTCAACATCCTTATTTTCATCACACTAAGTTTATCTATATGATGCTTCATAACAACTCTATTCTCTACACCATATATCATAGCTGGTCATACGACAATCCTATAAAATTTTCATTGAGTTTTAAAGGAATATGTTGATCACAAAAGCCCTTGGAAGCACCTCACCGTGGTTCCATCCTATTAGGGAACATCATCCTCTATATCACCTTCTTTATTTATAATTGAGCCAAAGTACCTAGGATAATTGCTTTGTCGAATCGCCTTCTCATCAAGTTTTACCACCTCATTATATGTCTGAGCATGCCCAAAGTTACACATTAGATATTCCATCCTTGTTCTACCTAGTTTAAATCCATTTGACTTTAAAATTGATTTGCATATGTGTAACTTGGTGTTAATCCTTGCTTGTCTTATCTACCAAACAATATCATCAACAAAAAGCATAAACCGATGAACCTCATTTTGAATATCTTTGGTTGAATCTTCCATGATAAGTGCAAACAAGTGAGGGCTTAAAGCTCACCCTTGATGTAATCCAATTGTAACTGGGAATTCACCACCCTGGGCCCCCACTATTCTTACACTTGTTGAACTATCGTACATATCCTTAACTATATCCACCTATTTACTTGAAACATTTCTCTTCTATAATACTTGCTAAATTAACTGTTTAGGATCCTATCATAGGCTTTTTGTAGGTCAATAAAGACCATATAAAGATCCTTCTTGCACCCTCTACCCCTTTCCATAAGTGTCCTAATAAGGTGAGTAGCTTCTGTTGTAGATCTACTTAGCATAAAACCAAATTGGTTCTCTATAATAGTGGTTTCTTATCACATATGGGTTTCAATTATGCTCTCCAATAGTTTCATGGTACAACTCGTCAGTTTTTTTGCCTCTATGGTTGTTGCAGCTTTAATATCCCTTTTATTTTTGTCAATTGGTGAAATGATGCTTTTCCTCCATTCATCTGACATTTTCCGTGTGCTTAAACAAGTTGGTCAGCCAACCCAGCCCCATGGGCTCCTAAGCTCTTCCATACTTCTATTAAGATTTCATTTGGTTTTTATGCCTTGGCCATTTTTATCCTCCGTAGATCTCTTTTTACTTTGGACATCATAGTTCTTTGTATATATGTTCGAAAATTGGTGCCATGGTGAACAATGTAGTCTTCCGAGACATCAATACTAGAAGTATGTAAGAAAGCAAACTCATAGCTCTTAATTTCTCATATCTTGAGCTCCTTTGAGTTCCAAGCTAAGGACAGCCAAAAATCTCTGTAAAATTATTTCTGCTGCAACACTCTTAAGCAAGATGCAAGAACTGCACCTGATGTTGCTACATGCTTCCAATCACCATGTAACATGTGTGACACCCCCAACACTGCAACATCCCTTGTGTATCACATCTAGCACTTGCATGTTGCTGCCATTTGCCATTCTTAGTCCACATGCCATTGTACACTGTATTTAGTTCAAAGCTTCCAACTGATAATGTTAGCAACAATGACAACCATTCAACAACTTCTCTGCCTCTTTATTTTTTATTGTTGCTGTCTGGATTTATTCGACATAAAGATTTTTCCACTGTTGCTTTTGATGGTTGGTGTGCTTGAATTGATTTTTCTACCGGAGAGTGAAGTTCTCTGTGCTAACTGGTGTCTATGACTCCTATGGGCATGCACACACACAGACTGACCCCCATCTCCGCACAGTCTCCCGCTTGAGGGTAGTGTTAAGATGTTTGTGGTATCTTTGTTACTTCTTTGTTGTTTCTGATAACAAAAGTAGTGTTCCTATTGCTATATGTGTTGCATCATATGGTTTATTTTAGTCTTTTGTTTGTTTATTTCTTTCCTTGTATTGGTTGTAATTAGACATTGACTATTAGTATGTTTCATACTAACTGTCTAATAGCTGATCGTATACATAAAGCAAGAGGACTATGATAAAATACAGTGAATCTGTTGTTTTCAGATTTTTCTCTATAGTCTCTTCCCTCTTCTGCTTGGCAGGTAGTGATTTCAGATCCTGGTTTGCTATGCTTGCTATTTATAGACTTACAGCCATGTTACATGGGCAGGGTCCTACCTATTATTCTGAAGTGACAAGAAACTGGTCCAACCCCGAAAAGAAAAAGTTGAGGAGGATAAGTTTATTACTAGTATACAGAATAAGCTTCTGGAAAATAGGTTTTAGCTATTGTGAACTATCCATTCTTATTCTGAGAAAGTATCACCATTGCCATTGAAGTCATGCATATAAGTAATTGGCCCCTTTAGTCCTTTACTAGGAAGGCTTTTTGTCTTTGAAGCTTTTGTTAGCATTAAAAAAAGTTTTCTGATTTTATCCCCCTGCTAAAAACCATTTCAGTGCTTCGGACTGGGTAGAGCATGATTATTATTTGTTCAGTAATTCAGCCATTGGTTAAATCTATAGTCTTGTCAAGAGAATATTTCAGTGAAGAAAACAGTAATCTATTTTTGCCAATTATTTAATCTTCTGAATAATTTGGCTTGCAAGTTGCAACAACCCTCAAGGTAATGCTGTTTAGCCAGTGTTTGGTGAGAAAATGGAAGGAAAAAAGGGGTATGAAACTGATTTGGGTTTTTGAGAAAGGTGAAAATTTATGGGTTTCTCTTCCATAAGAAGAAAAGAAAATTATCGCTGCTTCTTTGTAATTGTCTCTGGATTTTGAAATTTACTGTTCACACTCTTTCGAAACTTTCACAACCGAATTTTGAGATCTTATTGGCTTGCTTGGAATGTTCTTTATATGCCTATTAAAAAGTAAAAACTTACTAGAGACTTCAAAATTTTACTGCTTGTCATACTAGTAGTAACTTTTTTCTTTTTTCCTTGATTCTCCTTCCAAATAAACATAGTATTAGGGAAAACATTCAAGTGACATCACTGCTTTTGGATCATGGTCGTTTGACGAAAATATCCTATCCTATTTTCTTTCCCCTTCAATGTCTAGCGTTTTCTTCTGTAAAGAGTTACTTTCTGAAGCTTTGATCTTTTTTTTTTTTTTTTTTCAGGTAGAGCTTGCCGCACTTCTGCATGATATAGGTCTCTATCTATGCGTGTGTCTCTGTGTGTGTATGCGTGTGGATATCAGAGTTGTGCATATTATAATATATCGGAAATGAGTTTACCGCTTCCTTACATCTCTTTGTACTGATCACTTCTTTCTGCTATTGCAGGAGATTACAAGTATGTGAGGTAAGGATTCTATATTCTCTCTCTCTCTCCAAAAAAAAGGGCTAACCCTGTGCTGAAGGCTCTCTTGTCTTGCCCTCTCTCATATTTAATTTTAGGGATTTTCCTTGGCTTCATATAAATATTCTTACTAATTTAGGGCTCTGCTTTGTGAAACATGATTGTGTCAAGATATCAGGTCCATTCATTTGTTTAGGTATACAGTTTGGTACTGTTGAGCACCATGAAATCTTAAACCATAAAACCTCAACTCTAATTCACAAATTCTAATCCTGAAGCTACACCTTGTTTCTACTCAAACATGAATCCAAAAATTTTACATGTTGAACCTCAGTGTGATCTTGGTTGCTGCAAATTGGAACCTCTTTTTATTTAGGTTGCTGGGGATTTATTACAGGAAACAGAGTGAGACTGTGAGAGTGAGAGTGATGGCCAGAGGTAAGGAGAGGAATGGCATGTAGAGGTGGCAAGAAAAGCATGTGTCGCTACCACAATTACAATCTTGACTAGTTATATGAGGGAGATGCAAACGGTGCTTGAAATGCTGAGAGGATGCAAGATCAAAGATGGAACTAAGCAAACATGAAGCTGGGAGGGGCTGGGAAGGAGAAGAGTCGGAGAAGATATAATGCCCTTGGATTTAAACCCTTTTAAGAATTGATGGGTGAAAATTTATAGTGATCTGATTAGTCATTCTTGAGACATTTAGATACACTTAAACTGATCTGCTAAAGAGTTAACCCCCCCCCCCCGGTGATGCAGATCTAGCACCAAACGAGGCGCTTTTTTTTCTTCTTTTTCTTTCCTTCTTTTCCCTCCTCTAGGATTAGGACTAGGGTTGGGTCATACAGGTATTAGGCCTTCATTGAATGGGTTTCCTTTGTAATTGGTCAACTTAATGGACCTAAAACATGGGTACATGAGTCGAAGAGTTCCCTACTTAGTCTTTTTTTCCCTAGTCCTTATATATATATCAATTGATACGTATCATTTAATTAGTCCTTATTAGGACTGGTTCATGTTATTTAACTTTTCCTTATTAGAGTTGATGGGGAGTCCTTGTAAGGGTTGAATTGTGAAACTCAAGTTAGTTAGAGTCCAAGTCCAATTAGCACATCTATCTCAAGAAGGTTTCTTATTTCAGTTGAAGTCAGATTGTCAGAGTGCCTTTCTAATTCAGTCAAGTAGTTAGATTCCACTTAGGAGTTCTAACCAAGGTAACGTGTGTTGGCAATATATCGTCAACACACGGCGATTATTCGACGTGTCTCTGGGGGGTGACACGAAACCCCTCAGCGACATGAATTTTACACTTTATCGGCGATATATCGCCGACGGTCGACTATTCGGTCGGAGAACAGCCCTCTAGCCTTTGCCTCCACCAGTTTCTGCACCAGCTCCGGCTATTGTACGTCTGTACCACCATCGCTGCTACCCCCAGTGCCCTCTCCGGCCAAAACACCACCTGCACGGCTGCACCAGTACCAGGCTACCAGCGGTCCAGCACCAGCCGTAACCCCATCTGCGCCAGCATCGGCACCAGTGAAACCATTGCCCACGTCGAGCAGCTCTGGTGCGGTTGCTCCTCCTGCTGCTGCTGTTTCCAAATCCCAGAAAAAATTGTTCAAGAATGGCAGTGTCTTCCACTCTTCCATGCCTTCTTCTTCTTTGGGAGATTTGAAGATTTCTCTCATCTTGCCTTCGCAGCAACAACCACCAGGTAATCGTAGAACGGTAGAGGTGAAATCGAAATCGAAACCCTCTTCTTTGACTTGTTCTTGCCGGATTTTAGACTCTTGGCTCTTCGTTTTGGAACTTGAGAACAGAGGTTGGACGGTGACATGAATGGGAAAGGCAGGGGCGGAAATAACAAAGTTGGATGAGTTTCTTGTGCGTGTCTTCAGAATTAGCCAAATTCTTGGGCATTGAATCACACTGTTGATTTAGCATCTCCCTAGTATTCTTTTTATTCTATCTTTTTTTATCACTAATTAAAGGAACAAAAGTCGGGCGACATGTCCGACATGTCGCAGGCGCCTACACGGCGACACTAGGTGACATATCGGACAATGGTTCTAACTTTATTATTTCATTATTTGTAAGGCTGAAAAATCCAACCATCATATGTTATCACTATTTACTAACCAGATTCAGATTAACAAAATTCATATTTTAAGCTTAGGCTTGTGTTTGCTTTGCTGTACCCTCAAGAATAGTGTTCTTAGCATTGTTAAGGAACCTCCAAGTGCATGAACTTAGGGTTTCTTGTGAAGCCAAGCAGGATTCCTCTATGGCTGTGGATTCAGCCTTCACTAAAACCCTAAAACCTAGACACCCCATAGCTCCCATATAAGCCATCCTTACCTAATCAAACTTGGAGGATCATAATATCATATCCCTATATCATTATTACATTCTCTACAAGTTTCAGCCCATTCTAACACAATAATCCCTCATTCCCCATTTCTAAAATATTCACCGCATACCTCTGCAATCCACCCTGTTGGTTGGTTCAGTTCAGTAGTTTGGTTTATGTAATTTTCTATTTCTTGTTGCCCAAGTAAGGGTATTTAATGTAATGGTGCTCTTTTTTTACTATATTATAAATAAAGGGATTGGGATCACACTGATCAAATCAAGCCATTCTACCACATTCGACTTTCTCAACACACCCATAGGCCATAACTGAAATTTCAAGAAGTCCCTCCTTAGGTTGTAAAAGGTTGGTGTTGAAAGGAACTTCAATTGAAGCTACATCACCTGGTGTCTAGTAAAATGAAACATCAACTGACAATATGATCTGAAGAACATGTCTGATTGTGTGAGGGACCATTTGGATGGTCTCTATCAGTCCAAAACCATCCTTTCACAAATCTTGAGTCATCTTCAAACATGTTGTTACTATAACCTCGTGAGAAGAACCTCGGCCCTCACTGAATTATCTTCGTGATGGAACCAAATAAACCAGATATGTACCCCAAGTCAATGAGACCAAAAGAAATTAGAGATATACTCCTTGCACTATCTCTCATCATGTCAAATGGACCAGGATTTCCATGGGAGCATTCTTAAATCCATTTTAATCATGACTGCCAGCAGGGGCTCCCTAATTTAGTCTCAGTTTAATGAGGACCAATCTTCCAAGATCTTCAATGAAATCAGCCCAAAATCATATTTTTGAACTAGGCTTTAGAGGGGTATCTTGGATATTAGCCAATGGTTGGATTCAAACATTACTCATAGGGATTGGTATGTTGGTCCTAAGGATGGTATGGTGTGAAAATTGGCTAAATTTGATGGCTGGTTTGGGAGTCCAAAATTTGGTAGGAATTTGAGTCCTAGTAGGACTGTTATGGTAAGTGGGTCTAGAGGACTTAGATGGAGCTATAACTTGGAGGGAATCTTAACCTAATAGGGAGGAAGGGTTCCTCCATGTTTGAGCCAATGATACAGTAAAGAATGTCCAAAAAGGTTAATTGGGCTTTGAAATACTTAATTTTGGCCCATGAGTGGGTTCTATAGACATTAACCTTTTTATTTTGGGTTTGATTTATGTAATGGGCCTATTTATAAGCCCATAAAATGGGGATAGTGATGGTGCACAGGATTAGGAGTTAAATTCAATATTTGACCTGGTGTTTGAGACTTTTGAGTTAGATTAGGATACTTAGAATTTTTATTTATTTATTATTTTATTTTATTTACGTTATTGAGTCTTCTAGAATGATTAGGGGTCCTTTTGTGAATCAAATTAGGAATCTTAGAAGGTCTATATGAACATAGTAGATCTCCCACCAATTAGAGGATGATTTGAATTTTGAGTTTTATTTATTACTGTAGGTGAGGTACAATGAAAGCATTTTCCCCACCCTCTTCTCTCTCTCTCTCTCTTAAGCAATTTCTCCTCCTCCTTGGTACTTGTATTTCTGACAAGATTAAATCTTCTTGTCAACATTTAACCTGCTGTTCTCTTCTAATGCTCTTCTAATGCTGTAAGTTGAATCAACCCCATCCTCAATTCTTCTTCTAACCTTCTAATTTCCTAACCCTAGATTTTTTTCCTTTCCATTTTCGTACTCCCTAAACCCCAAATCTTATACTTAGGTCTATGTTTATCTAACCATCAGAATGGTCCAAACTTTAGGGATCATCCTAATATACCATTATCTAAGTTTTCTCCAAGTTTCACCCTTTCATCCCGTATCCCAATAATGTAAACTATCCATCCATACACCCCATTATTCCAGGTCTCTCCAAGACCATCCAACCACCATAATCTATATTCTAATGTGTCCCAATCGATCTCCCAAAATCTTAGAACCCTAAGCTCTTAATTTTTGAGTTGGGATCTTGGAAAGTTGGCCTCTAGTTGAACCTCTTCAATCTAGGGCTACAACAGTCAATTCCAATGGTTAGATTGCCATACATCCAACCTTGAAATTTTGGTGTAGTGGGAAATCTGAAAATTCAAGAAAGAACTCAAGAAAATAGAAAAAAAAAAGATGATATTAAAGGGGGATGGGGTGTAGGCTACCAATTACTTGGATTTTTTTTGTTGGGGAGGGGCAGGCTTGTAGATTTTTGAATTGAATGGAGATGGAGCTGTCTTTCAGCCATAGGAGAATCTAGGTTTGACTTCACCATAGACCTTAATTGTTCATCAATGTTGAACTTTCCAAATTGAACAAACAAACAATGCAACAGCAATAGTCCCAAAGGAGACTTGAAACTGAGAATAACTTTATTAATAATCAGAGGTGTTCTTTCCCATCAAGTGGCCCATCAAGTGGAGGGGCTTATTGAAGTCCTAGTGAAATTAGCAACGTAGAAACTGACTTAAACTAGGACAACAGCTAATCTACTTCGAATTAACTTAGAATTGGACACTTGAAACTGAAATAAGAACATGATAAATTATGTTAGGCAGGATTTACATAATTAAAGCAACTAATTAAACTAGTATGGTACTTAGCATTGGCACTTAACATTTAGGCCCATTGGATAGGCCCATGACCACATAAACCTATGGAAGAAAGGCCTAACACCCAAATCTACGAACCCAAGGAAAATAGGCCAATTAAGTTCTGGATCTGCATCACACCCACTCATTAACAGTCTGTTCTAGATGATTCCTTCACCAAACCTTTGATCTACCCCTGAGGAGAGCTGTTCGAGACATCATTGAAAATAATGTTAGCTGCAGCATTGTGTGCCACTTGGTTATAGGTACTGTAGTAATCACTGTTGGGGGGGGGTAGAAAAGAATCTTTAAGAATTTGGATCCCTTTCTTCACAGGCATTGACAGTCCAGCTCACAGTAACTAAATACTTTACCCAAACTTCCCCTTTTTCGGGTAACTTTAATTCAAATCAACACTCGTATGTCCTTAGGGAAGACCTAGTCCACTTGAAACTCCCTCAAGAAAGTTCATATTTTCATGTGAAAGAAACAAAAGAAAAACAGATGGTTTTCTAACTCCCCCAATCACCTTGCACATGAAACAGACATGAGGGGAGACCCGAAAATTTTCCTTCCCTAAGGCACTTTTTGATTTTAATGAAGGTTTCCAAATGGCTTAAAGAGAGAGGCCAAGGGCAATCAAGATATTTCATGATTTAATCAACTTCTTCTCTTTGTTTCTTGTATGTATGTTATTCTGTGGGGGTCTCCAATAGATAAACACATTGACGGGTTTGATCCTGTCCTACTATACATCCTCTTCAATTTTTCTTTTTTGAAATTTCTACCTTCATTCTGTCTTTCTCGTAATCAATGTGCTAGTGTTAATGATTATTTTGGCCATTTTATTATGTCCTGATATTTTCCTTTAGAAGGCCAAAATCAATTATTCTCTCACCAAAAATAAAAAAAAAAAAAATCAATGATTCTTTATTTTTATATTTTCTTTAATTCTATTAATTTCCTTATTAATCTAGTTTTTCTTATTGCTTATCTATTTCATTGTCCTAAATCAGGAACCTTTTTGTTTCTTTCTTAATTCCAATTTAGCATGTGTGTGTACTTGTATGTAACTTATAGGATGCCAGTGAATATTTTGCTGTTATCTCATTGTTCTTCTCTCCTTATTTTGTGTTGTGTCATTTGGTTTTAGAAATCCATCAGAGGAGGCAATCGCTGAGAAATTTCTTGAGCAGGAGGGTGTGGACGAGAAGAAAAGGAAGAAAATACTAATGATAATAAAGAGAATGGGTACCTTTTGACAAAATGATATTCTGAAATTGCAATCAATTTCTTAATGTTTGGTGTTCACTTTTCTATTCATATAATGTATTGGATATTGGCGTATAGTAATTCGGATCTTCTGTCTAATACCAGTAGATGTCATATCCATACTCCTGCATCTTCAGATGATTATTTCCATCTGAGCTGCCCTGTCTCAGCTTTATGGCCAAAGTTAGAGGGAAGGAATCTGGTATGGGACAGCCATTAATATAAAATAATTGCTCTCCCTGTCTTACATGATTGATAAAAAACTGATCCAAATATCCTTCGGTTGTAATTAGTTGATCTTCGGGTTGAAACTTTGAATGCTTAGAATATAAAACGAGTGATCCATCAAAGTCCACAGATTAGACTTCCTCACCTTGGACTCCTCAACTTAGTCTGTTTCCTAGTAAAATTCCCTGCAAAAGTAAATTTTCTCACATGATTTGCTTTGTTGCTACTTGTTTGACCCTTGTAAAATTAAAAAGGTGTAATTTATCATCTTCCTTCCACCACTTAGTGTTTTCCACAAGAAAGTTTTATTTATTGCAGAATTTTCACGACTGGTAAAATTTATAAGATACTTATGGGTTGTATGTTAATTATATATCTTTAAAAAATTTTATATTCTATGTATAGAGTCATATGCATTTCTCATTTTACAATTGGAGCCATTTCATTGTCTTCATATAAATCTGCAAACTAAACATACACCGACACTTTTACTGCTTCTTTTTCATCTCAACGAAGGAACCATCAAAATATTTCAGTTGTGTGTTTCTGTATTAACTAAGTGTATGAACATTGTCCCTCTATATTTCTTGAATGTTGCTTTTGTGGTTGAATTTCTGAGTGTCTTCCCGCCATTTTTTTTGAATTGCTGGATGTTGCTCGCCTACCCAGGGTAGTCTGACATCACACAGCCTGCATCTTAATTTTCAGTTACATTCTTAACCTTGTATTATTGGTCCTGACTATGTACAATTTCTTTTTTATCGACATGTTTTATATAGGTTCTTCCTCCCACACCTCCCCCCCCCCCCCAAAAAAAAAAAACACCCAAAAGGGAGAAAAGAAACTCCCCAAAGAATTTGTTTGGGATGTAATGGCTATCATTAATTAGATTGAAGCTCAAGTAAGTTAACCAAACCACAAGTCTGGTTGCGATTGATTGCCTGTAAAACTGCAGGTCTAGGTACAATTTATTGCCCTGTACTTTCTTTTCAGGTTTCAAGGAGGAGCTTGGAGGCCAAGGAATTGGAGAATATTTTCCTGAGTTAGGGGTTGTGCAAGATGCTGATAGGCTTGATGCAATTGGTGCTATTGGTAAATTATTCTATGTACATTTAAATCAACCTTCAAGTGTAACACTACGCTGCTGATGAGGGGAATGTAGTTAATGAAAATGAGAGAATTTTGCGTGTGGCGTCTTATTCACCTCTAATTTGTGCTATGGTAAATTGGTCATGCTGTCTCATTTTGTACATGGTTAGCCACCTAAGAGGAATCGTTTCTGCTATTAATATGATATTAATCATTTCCATTTGGTGAACCAAATGTCCTGGGGTGGAAATGGGAAGGCTAGTCAGGTAATGGTCTGACCCTAACAGAGCCAAGGACAGACTTAAAATGAGACTAGCAGAAGTCAGGAAAGATGTGCACAACTTAGGCCTTGTATTATGCTTGTCTTTCCATATAGCTGATTGGAGGGTAAGGATACATGCTATTCACCCCATTTAGTTGGTAAAAGGCTGAGTTGTTTTTTCTGGTTGGCATGTTGGGAATAATTTACTTGATTGTTCCCATTTTAATGGTTAAGGGTAAAATACCTAATTTTTTTTCATAGGGTATGAAGTTACCCTTCAGAATAGAGATGGGTAAGAAATGGGTAAACAGACATGTTGCTTTTTATATCCCTTTGTCAACTTTTTTTACTGTATGTTTTGTACTTGTTTTAGTATGCTTCTGGTTATGTAAGAGCCGCATCATTCTTTCTGTTGATTGTTTATTTTTGTTTGTCTCCGTGGAGATGTTTGGCAGTATTAAGCCTTTTTTATATTCCAAATTCTACATATATAATTATTGCAATATTCTTATAGGTAGTTTAGTGTGTTTAGGCATTATAGACATATCAATGTGTGGTTTAATGTTGTATTCTGATGCCAGGAATTGCTCGGTGCTTCACATTTGGTGGAAGTAGGAATAGAGTACTTCATGATCCTGCTATGAAACCCCGATTGGATTTAACAAAGGACCAGTATATGAACAAAGAGAACCAGACAACGATAAATCATTTCCATGAGAAGCTTCTCAAACTGAAGAATCTAATGAAAACAGAGGTACACTTTTAGCAAGCATGCTGTTCACTAGATAGTGCCTCCATTATAGACACATGAAAGGATTCCATCTGCTGTTCTGCATCAGTTGTCAATAACTCATGTCCTAATTGGAACACCATTTGAAGTGAGACCCAGTTGCATTCAAGGTTCTAGAACTTGGGTTTCGACTGGCTAGACCTAGATTTGGTCAAAACCAGGGATTTTGCCCAGCCATACTAGGTGGTGGTTTTGAGGTGAATTGGTTTTTTGGATCTAATAATTCTTTGTGTATAGCCTTGTTTGACCTTCAAACGATAATGTAAGAACCATTTTCCAAACCCCCCCCCCCCAAAAAAAAAAAAAAAAAAAAAAAAAAGAAAAAAAAGGTACATTCACAAAATGTACTTGTGGTTTTGCCCAAGTTTGGTAGTGTTTAGTGTTCTTCAAGATTGGTAGGAGACTAGGGGTGTATGGATTATTCACCTCTTAACTGTTGGGGACTTGCGTTTCAAGTTTCAAATAAAAACACCCCATAAATCTTAATAGGATAGAACATTGCTAAAAGAATAAAAAGGCCATAAATCATTCATTTGTTTTGATGTCTAAAGTTTTTTACTTGGGTAAGTTTCGTGTACTGCCCTTGTCCTTTGCCTAAAACATTGATAAATGTAAGGTTTCCAATAGCAGCATCATACATTCCCTTTTTTTTTCTTCTTCTTCCTTTCTATCAGAAGAGCACAAAGATAACAATCTGCTAGCAAATGAACATTAGATAAATGACCTGGAGGATACCTTGGACTTGAAATATTTGATATACCCTCTTGTAACAAAATGCCAATGACCTACCTTTGTACACCCAAAACATTGCCATCATCCCTGTTCACTAGCAAAGAAGTGGACCTCTTCTCTTCTTCATCAAAATTATCTTCTTTGAAGACCAGAAGAAATCTAATATCTTTGGTCTTGCCTTATTGTCCATTATTTGTCCCTAGCATATTGGCATAGTCTTGGGTTGATAGAAGACCAGCTAGGAGCCAGTTAACCAGGATTTTTAATGAACAGGTAGGTTTAACAGGGTTAAAATTGGGTTTATGGTCAAAATTAGGGTTTTCCTTGGGATAATTGGAAAATTAGGGTTAAGATTGTAGTTTCTTGGGTTCTCCTGGGTGGAGACATGGTAGAAGATCTTGCTCTCAAGCGAGATCTCGTCACCTTGAAAAACCAAGATCTCGACCATCTCGGCGAGATCTCGGTTGAGATATGCAATTTTTTTGCGTTAACGTGGTGACCCATCTCGGTGGGTTTTAGGGTCCCAATAGAGTTGAAACTTGGTATTTAGCCTATTTAAGACATTTTGAAGACATTGGTGGCCTTAGATTTGTCAGAAAACAAAGTATGATTTCTAAGTCTACCCATAGTTTGAAATCGACATGTTGTAGCATTAGGGAATTATACAAAATGTAATATAGAACCCTTGAGGCATATAAATGAAAAGCAAGTGTATCAAATGCATGAAATAACCTAAATGTCATCAAAATTCCATCCATGTGAGTATCACAATCTCAATTTTCAAGAATATAATAATAAAATTATACAACCATTAGAAGTTCTATATAAGTCATTAAATCATAAGTTTATAAGACAAGCAGAGAATGATTGAATTCCATCCATGTGAGTATCACAATCTCAATTTTCAAGAATATAATAATAAAATTATACAACCATTAGAAGTTCTATATAAGTCATTAAATCATAAGTTTATAAGACAAGCAGAGAATGATTGATCTTCCTTCGATGTTGTCGATGTGCTAAGAGTAGTAACAAGTGAAAATCCAGCTGAAATCCACAAAAAAGGGGCAAAATTGAGAGTTCCAGTGAAATATGGCGAGATATAACGAGATATGGCGAGATCTTGAGTGAGATATCTCAACTCTTTGCTCTCGATCTCCATCTCATCTCGTTTCTTTGAAAAAACGAGATATCTTGCAAGATCTCTCACCATGGGTGGAGGTAGTTGGGTATTGATTTGGAGATAATGCCAGGAGATGGTTGGGATGCTGTTAGCTACATACTGGTTAGGTTGTCAATAAACTTGGGAGATGGGATGATTCTAGAGATGGATGGGACATTTGGTTTGGATGGTTAGGAGAAAAATGAGTATTAGGGGGAGGGGGGGGGGAATGGATCAAATTTACTGTTATCTAGGGTTTCTTGGCCTGCAGCTCGGTTATAAGATCATGAATAAAACTTGAATCTTGAAACTGAAAAAGGTTATTCTAACTAGTTGAAGGAGAGCTTTGATTCAATCCTTCTTGACTTCTCACCATCAAGGAGTTGATTGGATGCATACACCAATCCCACCAAGGTTAGATCACTCTCTAGACTTATGAAGAACAAAGCAGCAAAAGCTTTCATTAATCAAATTCCTGTTTGATACTTGCTATTGTTATGACCTTGTGACGAAATATGTCTTAATAATTCATAAGTAGCATGGAGAATAAGAAGAAGAAGAAGAAGGAGAAGGAGAAAGAGAAGCAGACGCAAGAAGAAATTGGGGAGAGCTGTGCTAGAATGTGTTGTCTCTTTTCTTTATGGTTTGCACCATATAAAAGGGAATTGCAATATTTATGAAATAAGAAAATTTCCTAATCTAATCAAATGAAAAAGAAACAAAATAAATCATGACTGAATGAGCTTATGGTAGCTAGCCTAGGGACGAAAAAAGTAATAGGTCAGAATTAGTAAAACACAAAACATGCTCATGTGCCCCGAACAACTTATTATGATGGACATTATAACAAACCTTATATAGAAGACTGAAAAATAGAATCCTGCCCTAAGAAGGATATAGTAATTCTTAACCTGTTAGGTAACCTAAATTGACTTGACAAGTGAAATAATAAGGGAAATAAATTGTAAACATGACTAACTAAATTACTGAAATAAATCATGTTTTCCTATTTCTTGCCCATATTTTAGGCCCATAGAATTGGCCAATTCAAAGTAACCCATGGGAGCAAAGGCTCAATGCATGTATGACCTGCCCTAGAGCTTATTTTCACTAAAATATGCCCAAACTCACTTACCTACATTACATACTCCAGCATCTGACTACATCATGGTGGAGTCCTTGTAATGTAACCCCGAAATTTAGGGTTAGATTTTAGGATCTTCTGAAGTATGTCCAGCACTCAGTTAGGGTTTATAAGTGTTTCGGATAAGGTTGAAGGTAGGCCTAGGGTTGGTGGTTTTGAGGCTTAAGGGTGCTGTTGTGGGTTTCCTGAAGTTCCCAATTGGTTTGAGGAGCGGAGGTATGGGTAGAATCTGGGAAGTTTTGAAAAATTTCTGGAAAATCCCAATTTTCTGCAACTTCTTACTGAAGAAGATGGATGAGTTGGAGGAAATTTCAGATTAGGGTAAAGTAGGTTGGAAGGGGCTAGTAACTTAGGCAATGGTTCCTAGGTTAGGTGCAATCCTAAGAGAGGTGTTTTGGAGTCTAGAGGGGCTAGGAGGTGGGGTTTACACAAGGATGATGCTGTTGTTTGTGCAAAAGTAGGGTGTTGAGAAAGGATTGTGGTAGAATGGCTTGAATGATCAGTGTGATGTCAAGCCTTCTATTTACAATAAGGTGGAAATAATACTATTACATAAACACCCTTAGTTGGGTGATAATAAATAGAAAATTGCATGAACCAAAACTCTAACAGAGTTGAACTCCTAGTATAACTCAACCAACACTTCCCTCAAGTTGAGCATACATATTGGTCATGCCCAACTTGCCTACAATAGAAAGAAAATCTCCTTCCTTCAAACCCTTAGTGAAAATATCTTGCCACTTGGTCTCCAAACCTCATAAAAGGCATGCGGATGAGTCCTTGTTTCAGCTTTCCTTTGACAAAAAACCTATCAATTTCAATGTGCTTAGTTCGATCATGTTGCACAAGATTATTGGCAATGCTAATGGCAGCCTTGTTGTCATAATATAGCATTATAGGGTTTGGAACTTGACTTCAATATCATCTAGCTGGCCTTTCAACCATAGTAGCTCACAAACGCCACAAACCATTACTCAATATTCAGCTTCAGTATTGGATAAAGCTACCACATTCTGTTTCTTACTCCCTAAGTAACTAGATTATCTCCAACAAAGGTACATTAACCTGAAATTGACTTCTTGTTAGGAGATCCATCCCAATCTACATCAGTATATGTTTCTACCCATTGATTATTAGTGGGTGACAAAAGTGTTCATTTTCAGGAGTTCCCTTCAAATACTGCAGTATTCTGGTAACAGCCTTTGTATAAGCTAAATATGGATTATGCATGAATTGGCTTACTATCCCCACGACATAAGCAATGTCTAGCCTAGTGTGGGACAAGTAAATAATCTTCCCTACTAGCCTTTGATATCTTCCTTTGTCCACCGGTTCTCCCCCCTTCTCATTAAGTTTAGCTCCAATCTCAATAGGGGTATCAATTGCTTTATACCCCAACATTCCCACTTTTGATAATAAATCCATAACATACTTCCTTTGGGATAGGTATATACCCCTTTTTGATCGAGCCACCTCAATCCCTAAGAAGTACTGTAACATCCTTAGATCTTTAATCTCAAATTCTCTGCCAAAAAAGTCCTTCAACCTTTGAATTTCCTCACCATTATTCCCTGTGATGACAATATCTTCCACATAAACAATGAGAAATGTGATATTAGTATCTAACTTTTTGACAAACAGTGTATGATCAACATTACTTTGCTTGTACCTAATAGAGGTCACTCACTGCCTTTTGGAGGCGTCCAATCCAATTTTTAGGAGATTGTTTTAACCCATAAATTGACCTCTTTAACCTACAAACTTTCCATGCAGTATTGTCATCGGAGAAACCATGTGAGATTTCCATATAGATTTCTTCCTCCAACTCCCCATATAAAAATGCATTTTTTGTGTTTATTTGGTGCAAGTTCCAGTCTTTGTTTATAGCTATAGACAACAAAACTCTGATAGTGTTTAGCTTCGCAACAGGGGAAAAAGTCTCATGATAATCAATCCCACAGGTTTGGGTACACACCTTTGCAAGTTTGCAACTAGTCTAGCCTTCAACCTGTTGACCGATCCATCCATATTTTGTTTAACCATAAACACCCATTTGCATCCCACGGGTTTTTCCTTAGAGGAAGTGTAACTAGCTCCCAAGTATCATTTTTCTTCATTGCCTTAGTTTCCTTTACCATAGCTGCCTTCCATCTATTATCAGCATATGCTTCTTGCCAACTTTTAGGAACAAAAACAGATGATAGAGGGTATATAAAAGCACGGTAAGAGTCACACAAAGAGTTATAAGAAACATATTTAGCTATGGGACGCTGAGTACAAGATCTAACTCCTTTTCTAATAGCAATCAGAAGACCAGGAGAAGATATTTTGAGGGGGAACAATAGAATCTGATTCTGGAGCAAGGGATTGAAGTGGTAACATGTCACCTTTCTCCGATTGCTTTGGCCAATTGTAATTCTTTCTCTTATAAGTCTACACCTCCTTATTTTGGTTAATCTTGTTTTGAAAGACCTCAATGGTGTGCCTCAAGGGAGTGTCTCCCCCTGACCAGGTAATTCACATGGTTTAGAAAACGAAGGGGGGCGAATTAGAGTCCTCAGGTATACTGGCCGATGTCTCCCCTGGGTCAAGAAACTCTTCTTGAACTCCTAAGTTATGTTGTGGTGGTGTCTCTATGTGTGTGGTAGGAAGGTCTAGAGTTGGAAAGAACTCCTCTCCTCTAGGACTCTCCCCTTGGAGAGGTGTATAGTAAGGGTAAGACATTAAAAATTACATCTATGGATACAATAGTTTTCCTGGAAGGAGGATGATAACATTTGTACCCTTTCAGAGTAGCAAAATACCCGAAAAATATACAATGTAGGCCGCGGAAAGCCAACTTACTTTGGTGGGTTGTGATTCTAGCATAACACACATTCAAAAACCTATGGGGGAATAACAAAAGAAGAGGCTCCCTAAAGAATCTCATTAGGATTTTAAAACCAAGTCTCCTAATAGGCATCTTATTCATAAGGTAAGAGGGAGTGATGATAACATCACTTCATTATTGGT